>NC_056720.1:15960850-16042336 GCF_018831695.1 Puntigrus tetrazona | reverse complement strand
AGTCACTGACCCTCTGTAATCAAACACAATATGTATGTTCTTAAAAATAATTACTCTTATTTTTAGTTCAGGTAGATTAAAATACCATTTTCCCCCAAGTAAGTTCTTACAGCTTTGCACATCAGATCTGTTTGAGCAACAAATCAAGGGGCTGCCAAGATCATATCAAACATGTTTGAGATGATGTTGACTATGATTACGTAAGTACTTTCACAAGAGCCAACAAAGAAACAAGTCTATGATGAGACAGCAGTGACAGACATTTTGAAATGGCTGTGGTATTATGATGGCTAAAGACATTGGGATGAAATGCAGGAATCCCTTTAAGAATACAAAAGAGACTTGGAGGGCATTTATCTGTTTTTCAGATTATTTTTCACTCTGCGATAAATACTAGGCCTATCTGTTTCCCCACACTAAGAAATAACAGTTATATTTCACCTTATCAAGCAGAAACTGCATAAATGTAGCTTGATTTGAATTAAAACAAATAAAATGCTATTTGGCGGTGAAAGAATTATAAATTTATGTTTTTATTTGTATCTTGATATTTGCTATCCACCCCTCTTTATCACCTCCTCTCACACACAATCCCTTCTTTCACACACACTCCAGTCTGTCTCTCTCACTCCCATGCAGTCAACATTCTCAACAGAACATAAGGTTTAACTTACCTACATCTTTATGAACTCCCAATTGTACATTTAAAAAAAAAAAAAATACTCCAAGGGACATTAAAAAGTGTTTATAAGCCTGTTCATATTTAGATAACATTAATAATCTAGTTGAATGTAGAGAGGAGAATTTGAGTGTCCATGTATGTATTATTATATATTTTTAGTATAGAATTATTTGAACAAAATTAGCCATTCAGTTTAAATACCAACCTAGCAGCAGTCAGTGTTGGTTAAAGTTACTTTCAAAAGTGATTAATTACAATTACCAATTACATCATTAATATTATATTTTAAATAATGGGAGTAACTTGTGTTTTAACTCTGTAAATAATCAGTGACGGGTTTAAAAATATAATTAGGGGTATAATTAGGTAGAATTATTCTCACGAAGTTCAACCATCGAATCTTACAAGAATTTCTTTCAGCAGACATAGAAGATTGTTCAAATATGGGGCAGTTAGGTGGTGTGTAACGGTTAGAAAGTCAGACTTATGTGCACATGAATCGTGAAATGCAGATTAAATATTTAGAGTATTTGGAGGTAATAACATAGTATTCAGAATCAAGCACAATGCTAAATTAATTATAATTAAAAAGTTTACCAAATACACTGTTTGGCTGTATGCAAAAAACATACTTTGAAGTTCTAATATTAATTTAAATGAATATAATAATTTACTCTTTTATCTCAACCATAGGACCGTATCCAGCAAGAGGTTGAAAACCACACCTCCTTTTTCCAGTACCAGGCCTGTACTTAAATGCTGAAAAGCTGTCACAACTGTGGAACAACAAAAATCTGACGGATCCACTTCTACAAGCAGAAAACCAACAAAGTTAAACATAAACACAGATTGAATATCCAGGTATAAACTTTTAACTCAATGACACATGGTATAGCTTTAAAGTATAGTGGAGTAAAAGACAAGGCTGGCGGGTAACACTTTAGAATAAGGGTCCGTTATTAATAGGTAACTATACAGGAAGTAATGCAGGACAGAAGTAGTTCTACAAGTAGCGGCTACAGCTTTTACTTAAGGACTAATATGGACTAATAGGTCAATCAAACAGGAGGTACAAACCGTGTCCAAGATGGCAGGGATCAGAACACGAGAGAATCATCTTTCCCCTCAACATCTTTCCCCAACAGTGTTCCCAGTTGGTCATCTTCTTTCTGCTCTTTGGCAAAGACCCCCTCCTGTGACCTGTTGAATCTCATCTTAGTACAAGTTTGGAGTTTTGGGAGGGACTCACCATTTCTCTTGCTATCAGAGGCAGCAGAGTTGGGCTTTGTTGTGAGTCGTCAGCGGCGGCTCCCTCTGGGGCTGGCAGGATGCATAGCGGTGGACATGAGGCGTTCTAACCCGGCCAGTCCCTTCCGATCAACACTGGCACCGGCAGATCTTTCCAGAATCCCCACCTCCATCGTCCAGAAACCGGAAACAGCAGAGATGTTCACCCTCCGGGAGCCACTTGTTGTGTGTCACTGTGCACACAGGCAAGGACATTTGGCCATACAAAGCTTACAGTACTGACAGTATCGATTTTCTGTTGATTCTTACCCTTGGCTTCAGGGGCTCCAGCTGGTGGTCGTGATGGACAGTGCAGCTTGCCAGCCAGGTCTTTGCTGGAAGCACAGGGCTCCTCAGTGGGTGTGGGCGGCTGAGCTGCCGGCCTGATTGTTGGTGGTCGCTGGGGGCCTCCAGCATGTGTTACTCTGAACCACCCTCTGGGTGGTGGCGCGCGCTCTCTCCTGAGGCTCCCAATGTTGGGCCGCATCCACCAACTCGGCGAGCTCCAGGGCATCCTCGCATCCTTACGCTTGCCGGTGTGTTCAGGAAGGACTCGCAGAAACTGATCAACCATGCGGCGCGCTCCGCTACCTGACTGGCTGATGGATCCCCTCTAGCAGCCAATGTTGCGTCGGGTGTGTTAGATTAGACCACTTGGGCACGGGCTGGGACATGGGGCTGGTACTGCCAGTCATAGAATAGTTGGCCTGCAGAGATGAAGGAAAGGCCCAGACGGCGAGAATCTCCCTCCATACCTCCAGGTATTTCTCCACAACTTCACGCGGGGAGGGAGAAGTCATACAGTCATCCGGGTGCCATCCTTCCGCTTGGGCCATTGGACTCAAACATTTGCAAATATGCCTCGATGTCATCATGGCGGACATTTTTCGGCAGCATCAACTTGGTGGTCAGGCAACAGAGCATGCTGAGCTCCAACTTTATCTCGCCCTGCTGGGTGGTCAGATGCACCACAATCTGTTGTTGGCAGATGCTGACCTCGGTGAGCCGCTGTAGTACCTCCTTTATCTCAGGGGAGGAGCGCGTCATTGTGCTGCAGAAAACTGAGAAACGGAGAACAAAAAAAAATGCCTGCATTCTCCACTAGTGTGACGGGGTGAAGAATCACACGACAAGGAGAGTTCAAACAATGAACTCTCATTGCGGGTTTATTTACAATGAGTGAAATAAAATGGGTGTAAATGTCCAACTGTGTCCCGGTGCTGATGTGCTGTCTCTCTCTCTCGCTCAGTGTGGTGCATTGGGTCTGTGCCTTGTAAGATGAGACTAATCGGTCATTCGCAGCTCCCTGAAGGAGACAAGATACAAAAGTTAATCTCAGCTTCTCTGGAGTCATAGCACAAAAGTCTGGCATGCCTCGTGGTGCAACATGGTATACATATAACACACACAAGAGGGCAGTCTATCATAGACACTTAACATGAACTCATAACAGGCTCTGTTTGAAACTCCTCTGGTGTTGTCTACCTACCTTTATGCCCCCTGTCATCGCCTTAGTATGAGGAGCTCTTGGAGGTGGTTTCTCATGCTATAGCTAAATTAAATATTGATTGGCCAGCCAAGGTAAAGAATGAGCAGAGCCGTAGTAGGCTCAACAAGCATTTTGCGCTCATCCTCCACAAGGTTCAAAGTGGAGCCATTCTTTTTCCAGATATTCACACAGCAGTGTCGAGATCCTGGAATAAACCATTCTCAGCTCGTCTCTCTCTGCATTTGAATGTTATGGTAATGTTGTGGGGATGAAAGAGGGTGGTTATAAGAGCGATGCTGTAGGTTGTGCAGACACTTTGTGTGGAGCAGTCTCACACAAGTGCCTGTTCCTCATATATGGAGACACAAAAGCAGAGCGTTGCTCAAAGTCAAAACAGGATCTGTGCATTGTGCTTCAGACTAAGAGGGCAAAAGAAGCCCTGACGGTCATGCCGCGGGGCTTGAAAACAACATCTTTAGGAGAGCAGCGGTATACACCACATTACACGTGTCCGTCTGCCTCCGATGTCCTCAGGGGACCACCCACTAACCCTGCCAGTGTTACAGGGCGTGATGTCCCGGGTGAGTGTTACTCTTAGTGTCAGTCTGTGTTTCACGAGCACTGAAACAATTCCTCCCTGACTTAAGAGATCGACATGTGTTGGCGCAAATCAACTGTTTCTCGTTGGGTCCTGCAAACTGTAGACCACATCTGTGGTCTCTTACATAAACCACCAAGGAAATCTGCGTTTGCGCGCCTTGTTCAAGCTGGCACACAGATCCTTATGTTGGCCCAGGACAAATTACTCTCATTGAGAGCCCTCTATATTCCTGGGCATTTAAATGTGGGAAGCTCACATCCTGTCGAGGCAGGGCAGAGGCCCGGGGATAGATGTTGTACCCCCAGGTGGTGGAGCAGATCTGAAGAGAGTGTTTTACCAGGCAGAGATGGACCTCTTTGTAATTTCAGAGAACGCACAATGTCTCCTCTGGTTCTCTCTAGTTCATCCAGGGCTGGATGCCATGATACAGACATGGACCAGGCTTCCTTTCCTGATCGCTCTGCTTCTCCTGAGTTCTGGAGAGTGCGCCAAGGAGAGCGAAACTCTATGCCATGAAGTGGAAACTTTTCACTTCATGGTGTAGAGACTTCCAGCTTGACCCAGTTAACTGCTGGAGTTCCTGCAGGCTAGGTTCTCTACAGAGGTCACTCACTCAACCCTGAAGGTTTACATGGTGGTGATCTTGGCCTACCACACCTCTCTCACAGTTGGTAGAGATCCCCTGGTGACACATTTCCTCCGTGGTGAACCGAGGAGAGGAGGTGACCTTTTGGCCCTCTCAGTGGCCCTTTCGTTTTTATAGTTTGTGACTGGCATGGCCAAGGCTTCCTGTACCTGTGAGCGTCCCTATGGTCACACCATAGCCAGTTGTACTTCAGATTTTAATTCTCCTCCCTTTCAGAAACCAGGGCAGCATCTCATTCCCCATAGCATCATCAATGCGGCTCGAGTTCCTAAAAGAGGAATGCCTCCAGGTTACGTATGGAACCATGGATCCTTGAAGGAACAAGAAGCTGCATCTTGTAACCACCATTTCACTGGTTTGATTTCACACATGATTCAGAGCACGCTGGAAGGTGTTCCCCATAGCTTCATTAATGCGATGTCCCGTTCTTTCGAGGAACCATGGTTACATATGTAACCTGGAGACATTTAATCAGTCAAACAAAATAATGCGTAACAAAATACTGTATTATACGTTTGTGTCCATATGCTTTTTTTTTTTTTAAAGGTGATATTGTGAGATGGGATGACTCTGGTAGGTTGGTGTTTATTTAGTTCATGATATGGCATGTATTATTGTTTTTATTTGTGGAAAATGTTTTTCATATTGGGAATTTTAATTATAATTTTTCAAATGAAACATTTTCTATATTTACTATATAGAAATTAACTTTCCTTGCTTTGCCTACCAATATAAAATATTGCTATTTTAAAAACTTGCACAATGCAGAAATTCAGACAAGGGCCAAAAACTTTCACATTGTATAATTTTTAAGTCAAACACATCACAAACATAAAAATATAAGAACACAGAATGCTTAAGGTAATTTCATTACAACAGAAAAAAAAATTCTAGCTAGATATGTTCCTCAATTCTTACAAATGACAGTCTGCAAAATGTCACTTGTTTTGTTACAGATAATTTTTATCAAATATTATTTAATTAGTTTGTATGGCCTGTGCATTTCATGTCATTCAAATGAAAGAGGGCTCCACATTTATTAAAAATACTTTTTTGTGAACATAGCTCTGCTTCATGGTGCTTCTCAAGGGCCTTGTCTTAGATGTGCTTGTTTAAACAGGCACTGTTCGGGAAATAGGAGACATAAACAGCTTGTTCACAAATAATGATTATATGTCACATCTATTAGCAATCATTTACCAGCTGCTGTTTTACACTTAAATTTGCATTATTTATTTTCCTCTGGGAAAAACAATGTTTTAGAGTTTACAGTGTATTAGTGGAGTTGATTTTAGCCATTTAAGGCCTTCAAGAGAGCAAATAGTGTACATGTTCACAGTAAGCACATACATACTAGGCAGTACATCTAAACTTTTTACAGAATTTACATAATTGGTGCACTGGTGACATGCAATGTTTTATGAGTGCTAAACACAAGAACCCTAACTATTCCATTCAAAGACAGATGAGCTTATTCATATTTGTTCTTTGTGCTATTCATGTAAGTATATAAACAGTCATTTCTCTTCTGGGAACAGATTGAAGTACTGTGATGAAGGTTCAAATATTTTCAGTGTCAAAATATATTTAGCTGACACTCTAAACCATTGATAAAACATTGCATAAATAAGTGGATTCATGCAGGAATTCATACATAACATCAATACATTACATTAATTATAAGAGCATCACTTTCATCATGCCCAAAAGAAAGAGTAACTATGTAGTATGGCGTCCAAAAAGAAGATAAACCAGTACTACAATCCCTAAGGTTCTTGCAGCCTTTTTTTCTGATTTGGCCTTTTTTTTCTGTGACTGAATTTAAATGCTTAGCTTGCCGTTTTGCTACAAAGCAGATTTTCATATACAAAGGAATAATTATACAGCAAGGTGCCACTAAACAAACAAAAGTATCTATTATTAGATTTTCCAGTGTTACAACAAGTACACATTCTCCAATACACGTGTGGTTTCTCTCTGGATGGAGTAAAAACTCATACAATAGATAAAATGAATAAAAGAAAGAGAATAACCAGTTTACAACAATAGAAACAACAACTCTATTAGTATTGACCTTCAGTGGATATAGCAAAGGGTCATTCACAGCAATGAACCGATCCACGGATATAATAATCATATTACCAAGAGATGCTACAACAACCACATAGAGAATAAGAGGAAATATTGAACAGAATATTTCTCCAAAGTACCAGCATGGCTCAATGAGTTTCATTCCTGCACTGGCATGAGAATCAGTCCTGCGATCAGATCAGCCACGGCCAGAGAGAGGATCAGCACATTGGTCGGAGTGTGGAGCTGCTTGAAGTGTGAGATGGAGACAATCACCAACAAGTTCAGAAACACAGTGAACACTGATGTTACAGAAACGAAAATGTACACAACAATGTACTCGGCTTCTGGTCTGATGCTTTTGGTACAAGACAAATTGTTGTCTGGAAAGCAGTATCGGACTGTTTGATTGTCCACATTTGTCACTTCCCAATCAGACACTTTCATGATGGATGGATATTGAAGAGTAGACTCTGTGTGAAGATGCTTGTCAGTTAGGTCCCTGATCCTTGTCACTGACATGACCTAGCTTTATACAGAATGAAAAGCACAGCGACCAGCCCATTCAAAACAAGGTTTCATTATTCAGCTCTCAAACCCACCCACTAATGAATATGCATAGACCTGCTTAACTTGATCTGTACTGAATAGTGGATTAGTGAATCCATTAATGCCTATTTACTTTTATATTTTTCCAATGATTACAGCTTTGTCCTAACATGTATTAATTTTATCAGAACAATTAGTCCAGTTCACCAATTTCCATTGTACTCAAAATGATATGCACGTTAACAATCAATCAGTAATCTGTATTTTTTCAAATCGGTATAGAGTCATTTTCAGTACAGGGCTACTGTGTGCTTTCATCACACAGATCTCTTTGTCCTCCTCTGTGATTCAATCTTTATGTAAGACTAATAAGTGCATCTTTTAAAACACTTCATGTAACATGGTGGTACTCTTTGAAGTATGCCACTGTATACTGCTTCTATGATGCTGTGGGTGAAGGTGGATCCTGGTTGTTCTGAGGGCCGCTTTGTCACCTGAACTGAAGACTTCATTATGGCTTTTGGGCAGTTTGGGGTTTTAGCATTTAGCCAGGGCCTCTAGTTGGGCAATATATTGACAGTACAACATCATGTTAGTAATATTCAGCAGTATTACTGATTGTATGGTATAGACACTGTTGAATGAGAACTGGAATGATGTGTTCTACTTTCCTAATTGATGATCTTTACACTGTCATTAAACTGAGCTGAATCAACACTGAACTGACCTCAGCTGAACAATACTGTTTTTAGAGCTCAACAGCAGAATTAGCATTTTACAGCATTTTATGAAATCAAGATCTAATGGATCTAATGTCATTAGAATGCCTGTATCTATTCATCTATTCATCACATTGAATTCTTTCATCAACTAGGTTTTAACTTTTATTGTAGCTATATAGGTGCTGTAGTTTTTCTTGTAGTTTGGCCAAAAATGTCATTATATAAATGATGCAGCACTATATTTAAAGTGTACAAAATTAAAGGCCTATTGTCTACAACTAGACAACAGAAACCAAGACTCTAAGCAGGACACTTCCCTCTCCCCAGACACTTCCTCCAGCTCTTCCAGGTGAACAATGAGGTGCTCCCAGGCCAGCCGAAAGACATAGTCTCTCCAGCGTGTCCTAGGTGTTCCCTGGGGCCTCCTCCCGGTGGGACATGCCCGGAACACCTCCACTGGGAGGCGTCCGGGAGGCATCCAGAACAGATGCCCGAGCCACCTCAGCTGACCTCTCTCAATGTGGAGGAGCAGCGGGTCTACTCAAGCTCCTCCTGAGTGACTGAACTCCTCACCCTATCTCTAAGGGGCGCCCAGCCACCCTACGGAGAAACTCATTTCGGCCGCTTGTATCTGGGATCTTATCCTTTTGGTCATGGCCCAAAGCTCATGACCATAGGTGAGAGTAGGAACAAAGATTGGCTGATAAATCGAGAGCTTCGCATTGCCGCTCAGCTCCATCTTCACCATGACAGACCAATCCATCGTCCGCATTACTGCAGAGGCTGCACCGAGATACTTAAACTCCCGACCTGAGGCAGGAACTCCCCACCAACCTGAAGGGGGCAATCCACCCTTGTATGACTGAGAACCATGGCCTCAGATTTGAGGTGCTGATTCTCATCCCAGCCTCTTCACACTTGACTGCAAACCGCCCCAGTGCACACTGTAGATGCAGCCAACAGGACAACATCATCCGCCAAACCAGAGATGATATCCTGTGGCCACCAAACCAGACCCCCTCTGGCCCCCAGCTGCGCCTAGAAATCCTTTCCATAAAAATAATGAACAGGATTGGTGATAAAGGGCAGCCCTATCGGAGTCCAACATGCACCGGGAACAAGTCTGACTTACTGCTGGCAATGCGAACCAAACTCCTGCTCTGATCATACAGGGACCGGACAGACCGAGGAACACCGTGAGGAACCCAGTTTAATGCGTTCTCCAAATCCACCACGCATATGTGGACTGGTTGGGCAAACTCCCAGGAACCCTCCAGTAGCCCTGCTTCCAAGTGATGCTGCAGAGTTGTGTCAGCCACAACATCCAGAGACCTGAGGTACTTGAGGATCTTGTCCACCCCCAGAGGGCCACTGAGGAGCTTCTTAATAACTTTAGTGATCTCAGCCAGGGTGATAGTTGAGTCCCCCCCAGGGTCCCCGGCCCCTGCTTCCTCAAAGTATTCCTTTTACCGCCTGACAATGTCCCCAGTCAAGGTCAGCAGATTCCCACCAGATAGTCCTTTTCCATGGTCTCACCAAACTCCTCCCAGACCCAAGTTTTTGCCTCCACAACCACCCGGGCAGCAGTTGGCTTGGCCCACCGATACCTATCCGCCGCCTCAGGAGTCGCACGATCCAACCAGGCCCGATCAGACTCCTTCTTCAGCTTGACAGCATCCCTTACTTCTGGTGTCCACCACGGGTTTGGGAGTTGCCGCCACGACAGGCACCGGAGACTTTACATCCACAACTCCGGATGGCTGCGTCGACAATAGAGGTCAATAGAGAACATTGTCCACTCTGACTCAATGTCTCCAGCATCCCTCGGGATCCTTTCAATTGTGAAGAAGTGGGACAAGCATCTCCTGACTGTGTGCAACACTTCAATCTGAAAAATTATGAGATTTTGTTAAAAATTTGAGAATCAAATAGCATTACAAGCATTAGTGACAAGCTTTTAAATGCTTTTCATCGTAAAATATTTGTAAAACCCTCAAACAGACTAAAAGAATACGGAAATGCTACCCTGGTTCTGAGCACACGAATGACAGAACAAAGTTATACATTTTTTCTAGTTCAAGATTGTCAATTGTATTTAAGATTTGCTGTATTGCTTGAATGACTGACTCTAAACACCTCAGTAGTTTATATGTCTCTCAAAGAGGATTCTTTGAAAAGTGTGGATCTGTCAAATATTAACCATAGGACTGAAACACTGCAATTAAATATTATTATTATTAATATTTAAAATACTGCATATATAGTCAGTGAAAAGTTCCATGAAAGGGGTTGATAAAATGATAATAGTTGTTAAGCTTTGATTATATTATATTAGATTATATAAGTGTGTAAATGTTAAAATTTACCATGCATTAATAATTGATTAGTTTCACTGATTTAATTTTTAGGTTTATGATGTAGCAAAACAAAAGTGTTTTACAGTAAACCTTGATGGTAAGGTGCAATAGGTCTGGTTGCATCATCACAAGTTTATTTCTTGTCTGTGCATTTAATATCTTTAATTGTCAGACTTCAACCATATGTTTCATGAGACATCATTACTGAAAACAGAATTTATTTCTTCCGAGTGCTAATAAACTCTTTGGGAGTTTTAACAGCTTGGTCTAGTTAAAGGTGCTGATTGGTCTCAAAAGAGTCTAACACAAAATCATTGCATCATAAGAAAGCAAAAAGGATACTGCTGTTTAGGGCGATATTTAAAAAAAAAAAAATTCATATCACTACATATTCTTCAAATAGTATTTAACCTTTTAATTTAAGGTTTGGAATTTTAAAGCTATTGACAAGACTCATAAGATCAATCAAATGTATACAATAACCTATAATAACCTCTACAAATACAGCTAAATGTATACATTATATACACTATAAACTAATTTACCAATTGAATGACATACCATAGACTTATACATGGCTAGTGTTTACCTATAGTATTTACATATTTCATTTTATTTCATAGTTGATAATGTTTCTGACTGAATGTGGCATCAGTGTCAGCAATAACTTGTCCACGGCCTTTTCTGATTATTTTTGTTGTCAAACTCTCTAAACTTAATTATACATGTTGTGCAGGCAGAAGAGTTTACCAGTTTACCCCGACCTCGGCCTCTGCAATGGGCCTGGTTTAAAGCTAAACTAGTGCTAAAAGAACTGACAGGATTTTTATTAGGGGTGAAACCTTACTTATACATACCATATCAGGAAAATTCCAAATGGAACAGATCATCCTAATCCCCTTGGAGTGGGGCACATGCATACCACTATGCAGTCATTTGGATGGCCTTATTATCTTCAGCTGGCATGTTGACAAAGCAGCACAGTGTAAATAGATACTTTATATTTTGGTACCATTTTGTGGTCAAGTTTGGTTACCAGAAATCAATTACCCTACCTTTAAGCTATGTGGGATACTACTCGGACAGCGATTCTCAATTGTATTCATTTATATACAGTGCAAATCTGTGAATGAATGTTACTGAAGTGAAGTAAACTTTAACGTATTTCCCCTGCTCAGGGGGTAGAGAGCAATGGACACTAAACACTGTCTATGTTGATTGGAACACAGTTCATGCACAGATATCTCTTCTAACAAGCTGATTATCTGAATCATTATCTGATTATCTTTGTATATTAACAAAGAAAGACATACAAAATATGCAGAGCTGTGGAGCGTGAGGACTGGGACTGAGAACCACTGTACTAGGAAGGTTCTTTGACCTGCTGTGGTCTGCCATGATGGGCAGGTAAATCTGTGATGAGTGGGCGGGGCTGAGAGCTCCAGCGTGAAAATGCAACTCTGATATTGACTTTGGTTTTGACACATTTACAAGACAGCCGTTTACAAGACAGCCTTTCTTTTAGTGGATACAAGGCCATTTGACATTGATCTCTTAGCAAGAAGTGTGTTAGTCTTGAAGCGCGCTGCAGCCACCAATCGAGTGTATGACATCAAAGTATCACAAGAGCGGCACTAAAATCTACAAGAATGTGGCTGATGCAGCCGAAGTATTTTCTGTAGAAAATGTCAAAGACCTGGACTGCACATCCAGATGAAATCTGATCTGGCTAAATGGGCTCTCACTAGACATGAGTAATTGTAAAGAAATTATTCAAATGAATGTGTTGCCATGGTTATTATGTCTTTTCAGTCATTACCTTTGGACATCACAAAACCAATTTAATGAATGGGACGGAATGATTTTGAGAATTGTCTGGAATTGTAGAAGACCTAGGGTAATTTAAGACATTGCAGTTGGCAAAAGAGAAAGGTGGTATGGTCCTACTCTGTTTTCAGGATTATTTGAAGCCCTTAATGAGCTGCTGTATACCGAGCTACAAGTTTAGATGCAAAACTATGATAATTACACAAATATACACTCACCAGTCACTTTATTAGTTACACCTTACTAGTACTGGGTTGGACCCCCTTTTGCCATCAGAACTGCCTAAATCCTTTGTGGCATAGATTCAACAAGGTACTGGAAACATTCCTCAGAGATTTTGGTCCATATTGACATGTTAGCATCACTCAGTTTCTGCAGATTTGTTGGCTCCACATCCATGATGCAAATCTCCTAAAGGTGCTCCTAAAGGTGCTCTATTGGATTGAGATCTGGTGACTATGGGGGCCATTTGAGTACAGTGAACTAACTCATTGTCATGTTCAAGAAACCAGTCTGAGATGATTTGCGCTTTATGACATGGCGTGTTATCCTGCTGGAAGTAGTCATCGGACGATGGGTACTCTCTGGTCATAAAGGGATGGTCAGCAACAATACTCAGGTAGACTGTGGCATTGACACAATGCTCAATTGATACTACTGAGCCCAAAGTGTGCCAAGAAAATAGAAAAAGAACGAACAGCCTATACCGTTGATACAAGGAAGAATGGATCCATGCTTTCAAGTTGTTGATGCCAAATTCTGATCCTACCATCCGAATACTGCATACCTCGGTTGTAACGAGTGGTTATTTGAGCTACTGTTGCCTTTCTATCAGCTCGAACCAGTCTGGCCATTCTCCTTTGACCTCTGGCATCAACAAATCATTTGCGCCCACAGAACATTGCATATTTTCTCGTTTTCTAGACCATTCTTTGTAAACCCTAGTGATGGTTGTGCTTGAAAATTCCAGTAGATTAGCAGTTTCAGCCCGTCTTGACCATGTCTATATGCCTAAATGCACTGAGTTGCTGCCATGTGATTGGCTGAATAGAAATTTGCATTAACGAGCAGTTGGACAGGTGTACCTAATAAAGTGGCACATGACCAGAGCAGAACACAGCATAAATGAGTACACCCCCTCTGAATAAATACAAGAGATGTGTTTTCTTAATGATCACTAATATAATTCATGGAAAGATGGCAAAATTTAAATGTATTAAACATATACTTAATAAAAACAACAAAATATGGCAATACATTCCGTAAGATAAGTAAATTTGCCAATGTAGGCAAATTTCACATCTGTGGCATTTAACGAGCTTCTTAAATGCTCTGGTCTTTAATGGAGAGTGTTGCTGAGCTCGTCTCTACAGCTGCTCGAGATTGTTGAGATTGAGTGAAATACATGTCTACTGATTTTCACCTTGGGAGAAGGTCTTCACTGTCATGCTGAAAAAATGACTAATAATGTGGGGAGGTTAGCATCCTCTGTTTGAAGTTTTTGTACAGTAGTGTGTTAGCTGATGATAACTTTGATAAAGCAGAACTCTCTCAAACCTTCAGTACTCATTCATCCCTATAGAAGAGCTTTACTAGCACTGAACATCAACCAGACACTGTACTCCTTCTCTAAGAACACCAGAACATTTTGGATACCTTTGGATCTGAAATGACTGACTTGGTCTCTTGATTCAAGAAGTCTCTCTGTTTCGTAACTATGGGCCATGGAAGAGGTTAAATTAGTTTATTTTGCTTCGACTAGGTAATTCTAGATGTGACAATAAGCATACATGTCACTTTGTTACTTTGTAACAGGCCTATATCTCCAACCCTAACATGTCAGAAAGAGTAATTGCTGCATTTGTTAAGTTTTAGAGGAGTGTACTCATTTATGCTGTGCACTGTATTTAGTTTTGTTGGGTGTGGTCATAGAATGAGTAAATCGTGATGGTCACAATAGTAGCATTCAAATGTTAAAAAGGTACAATAATGATATTAATTTTTATAATACTTGTAGTATTAATGTAAAATGTTTCTGTTATATTTTACTGAAAAAAGGTAAAAATTCTGAAAAGCAGTGATGGTTGAGTTATTAATTTTATTAATAATCTCAGCATTTCTATCAATGTTGCATAAGTTTTTTTAAGCATTATAGTAACATTAGAACATGATCAAACAGTTAAAAAGACTGTATCTAACAATTTATCATTTTTATGACTGCAGAAAAATTATATCTCAGTACACACTTTATCCCACCAGTCAGTCACAATTGGGACTGAACATAAAACAAAATTTTTACTTTCTAAAACAAAAAAAAAATAAATAAATATAATATATATATATATATATATATATATATATATATATATATATATATATATATATATATATATATATGTACAAACAGAGCATGGAAGCAGAGGCATTCACAAATAAAAATGTGAGTTAGATGATACATGATCATATATTAGTAATAGTTAGACACTATGTTTAAACATTAAAAACATAGCTGTTACATGACTTGTCAACTAATGTTATCAAAAGATTTTCTCAACAAGAATGCATTTGGATATAAATCTTATTTACATTTGTTATTGCAGGATTTGTTTGATCATTTCTCTTCTGGGAACAGATTGAAGTACTGTGATGAAGGTTCAAATATTTTCAGTGTCAAAATGTATTTTGCTGATAGCCTAAACCATCGATAAAACATTGCATAGATAAGTGGATTCATGCAGGAATTCAAGCATAAAATCCAATACATTACGTTAATTATAAGAGCATCATTTTCATCATGCCCAAGGAAAAAGAGTAACTAAATAGTATGGCATCCAGCAAAGAAGATAAACCAGGACTACAATCCCTAAGGTTCTTGCAGCCTTCTTTTCTGATTTAGCCTTTTTGTCTGTAACCGAGTTTAAATGCTTAGCTTGATAATTTGCTACAAAACAGATTTTCACATATAAAGAAACAATTACTGAACAAGGTGCCACTAAACAAACAAAGGAATCTAATATTAGATATTCCAACTTGACAGAAAGTACACATTCTCCAATACATGAGTGGGTTCTTTCTGGATTGATTAAAAACTCATACAATAGATAAAATGAATAAAAGAAAGAGAATAACCAGTTTACTACAATGGAAATAACAACTCTATTAGTATTGACCTTCAGTGGATATCGCAAAGGGTCATTCACAGCAATGTATCGATCCACGGATATTATAACCAAATTTCCAAGAGATGCTGTAACAACCACATAGAGAATAAGAGGAAATATTGAACAGAATATTTCTCCAAAGTACCAGCATGGCTCAATGAGTTTCATTCCCTGCACTGGCATGAGAATCAGTCCTGCGATCAGATCAGCCACGGCCAGAGAGAGGATCAGCACATTGGTCGGAGTGTGGAGCTGCTTGAAGTGTGAGATGGAGACAATCACCAACAAGTTCAGAAACACAGTGAACACTGATATTACAGAAATGAAAATGTACACAACAATGTACTTCGCTTCTGGTCTGATACTTTTGGTACAAGACAAATTGTTGCCTGGAAAGCAGTATCGGACTGTTTGATTGTCCACATTTGTCACTTCCCAATCAGACACTTCCATGATGGATGGATATTGAAGAGTAGACTCTGTGTGAAGATGCTTGTCAGTTAGGTCCTGATCCTTGTCACTGACATGACCTAGCTTTATACGAATGAAAGCACAGCGACCAGCCCATTTAATACAAGGTTTCATTATTCAACTCTCAAACCCACCCACTGAATATTCATAGACCTGCTTAATTTGATCTGTACTGAATAGTGGATTAGTGAATCCATTAATGCCTATTTACTTTTATATTTTTCCAATGATTACCTCATACTGTACAGACATTGCCAGCTGGTGTTAGAAGTGAGAACAGCGCCAGCGTGCTAAAGACATCCCCTCATCACTGGTAGTTTTTATAGGACATTTGTTGGCTGCCTGGTCAAACAAAATTCTGGCCTTGGACTTCAAAGTGTTGAAGCCCTCAAGATTTGGCATTGCATGATCTGTTGTGCACTTTGCCACTTTCCAAAAAAACTGGCCTTCCCTAGGTACTCTTTTTGTACAACAAGACTCCTCATCAGGCAACAGGGAATTTCCATGTTATTTAATGTTAGGACTGGAACCTAGGATTTCTGTAGATTTTCGGCAGTGTTCAAAAGCCATTGGCTGGCAAGTTGCGTTTGAGCGTGCCCATGAGGCACGACTTGCAAGTAAGAGAAGCACCACTGAAGGAAGGTCAGTGCTGCAATTATAGCATGAGGTTATAGGTTATCTAGGAAGGTGGGGCAATATACCATTGTTTCCACTACAGATCTAGGTAAAGCATCTGTACCAATCTCTGCTAAAGGCTCAGAACTGTCAGGATCTACCTCCTGGGTTGCACAACTCTGGAAGTGGAGTATGATGAGGAGGATTCATAACCAATAACATGTGATGAGGTGCCAAGCACTGGGATCGAACACGGGTCTCTCGGTTGAGGGAATGAGGTTTTGCAGACATGTATTTTAGTTGGACCCAAGAGCAGAGGAGTAACATTCAAAAGGCTTGGATTGCTGAACAAAAAGGTGTTTACTGGGTATTTTACAAAGTACAACAAAACTCAGAAGCCGAGCTTCACAAAGATACAGAAAACAAAAGGCAGCAGAATACTTGCTCTTTGATTTCATGGTATTACTGTATGTATTTAAGTCTCTTGTAGTACCACTAGGAACAGCTTGAGGGTGCTATTGCTTGGAGGTAAAAAGACTTATAAGCCCATTTACCATAGAGTTAATCAGTTTGTTTGGTAGAGGAAACCATTTGGTTTACCTTGTGCTAACGGTGCTCTTTGAAAGTCCTTTGAGAACTCTTTGAGTTCGTGCTCAGTTATGAGTTGATTTATTATATTTATAGTTCATTCGTGGGTTTTGCACTTGTATAGTTACATTTGTGGGAAGAATAAATATGAAATGAAAGATTATTTGTATTGTGAAGGGTATTTTTATCAGTACATGTAAATTATCTGTTTATTTAACAGCTTTAAGAAATGAGGTGTTACAATACAAATATACAAAATAGACAATGTACAAAATAGCAAAAACAAAAATTATAATATAGACAATTATGTATGTACAGGTATGTGCATGTGATGGTGCTCAGAGCTCTGTAGCATCAACGCACATTCTCATTTTGCTGAGTTAGATGTGTTCCTAGGTCAACATAGGGCTGGGCGATATGGCCAAATAGTCTTGAGATATATATAATTTATCCTTAACAACTATAATTGTAAACATTTCTTTAAATGAGCAGTTGGTGCAGCACATATTCAGGTTTTTTACTTCAGAGCCAAGCATGACAAGGTTCTGCACCCTCTCATATTTCAAAGAAAGAGTGACTGGTAATCTGGTATCTTCAGCGGTGGTCGTTCCAGTGTTAAATGGATTGCCACAATAGGACTGGTCTAACAGTGATGGTAAGGAATTCTCCTCCAAGGCCCCCTCTGTCCACTGGCACTCCGCAGCCAGTGGAGCTGCCAAGGGAACAGCCTGGACCATCACGTGGGTACAAGTTATATTCTTTGGAGCTCCCCCAATGATTGGATCAGGCTTGAGTGGAAACCTCCACCATGTTCTGAGCCCTTGAGGTTAGATGATTGGTACTTAGGCTAGTGCTGGTTCTCAGTTGTTGCAGGTTCATCAGGCTAAGGCATTGAAGGACTTGCATATGACCCGGAATTTCTGAAAGAACTCCGCACTGCGATGGACCTCGCACTACGAGCAACGAAGGTTACAGTGCAGTCTCATGTGATGTCCACAGTAAGCACAGATGCAAGCAGCCCTGAGACAGGCAACCCAGAGATGGAGGGAGCTGCTCTTTGGGAGATGGTGACTGAACCACTCCTCCCTCTTCTAGTGAAGGACTCAATAGAGCAGGTCCCTCCAGCCGATATGTTCTACAGTCCCTACTTCATAGTGCCCAAGAAAGGTAGTGGCTTTACGGCCGATCCTGGACCTGCGAGTTTTGAACCAAGCACTTTACAGACTATCATTCAACTGTACCAATCTGTTTAGAGATCAGGTGGTGAACCTTCAAGCACTGCCCCTGGAGGAGGCAGACCAAGCCCTAGCTTTGCTCTGTCCTGTCTGAGCACTACAATGCTACGTTGACTGGACACAAAGTTTCAGGACCTCAGACCAGCTCTTTGTCTTTCATGGAGGCCAGCAGAAGGGAATGCAGAAGCAGAAGACGGCCTACTGGATAATGCATGTTAACTGCACCAGAGTGTCTATACAGTAGACCCTGTTGAGCTCCTCCATCCCCTCTGCAGCCAGATGCAGCAGAGCATCCAGGGCCTCACTCGATGAATCCTTGAGAACAAATAGAGGACTGGAAGCCATGTCAAGTACCCATGAGGAATTGTGTGTCTAAAAACCCAGGCTCAGTTGGGGGCCAGTTCTCCTCTGGGAGGATGACCAGCACTTCATTTCCAGTTAAATTTTAAAAGCAGCTATGGCAGATTCTGTACAAGACTTCAAGTCAAGTCAAGTCAAGTGGCTTTTTATTGTCATTTCAACTACATATAGCTGTGCAGTACATAGTAAAGTCACACTTACAACAAAATACACAATACAAAAGAACTCACATATTGAGCTAAGACAGTGTCTTAGCCACATAAAATGTAAAGTGTGCAGACTAGTGCAAACAGCAGGGGAGTAGAGTGCAAACCCAGTGTGCAAACTAGTGCAAACAGTGCAAATACATAATCAGTGCAAGGCAAAGACATAATTAGTGCAAGAACACAAAATACAAACAACAATAAATATGATGTGCAAGAATGCTTATGGAACAGCAAGTCCATTCAGGTGTGGTTATTCAGGAGTCTGATGGCTTGTGGGAAAAAACTGTTAAGCAATCTGGTTGTGAGGGCCCGAATGCTCCGGTACCTCTTTCCAGATGGCAGGAGGGTGAATAATGTGTGTGAAGGATGTGTGGGGTCCTGTGCTATATTGTGTGCTTTGCGGATGCAGCGTGTGGTGTAAATGTCCCTGATAGAGGGCAGAGAGATGCCAGTGATCTTTTCAGCTGTCCTCACTATCTTTTGGAGGGTCTTGCGATCCGATACGGTGCAATTCCCAAATCAGGCAGTGATGCAGCTGCACAGGACGCTCTCAATGGTCTCCCTATAAAACATAATCAGGATGGGTGGAGGGAGAGGAGCTCTCCTCAGCCTCCTCAAGAAATAGAGGCGCTGCTGGGCTTTCTTGGTGATGGAGCTGGTGTTGAGTGACCAGGTGAAGTTATCCGCCAGATGAACACCAAGGAATTTGGTGCTCTTGAAGGTCTCCACATTGGACCCGTCGATGGACAGCGAAGAATGGTCACTCTTTGCTCGCTCAAAGTTAACAATCATCTCCTTTGTCTTGTCGACATTCAGAGATAGATTGTTGGCTCTACACCAAGTTGTGAGCTGCTGCACCTCATCTCTGTATGCTGACTTGTCGTTCTTGCTGATGAGACCCACCACGGTCGTTTCATCAGTGAACTTGATTATATGATTGGAGCTGTGCATCGCTGCACAGTCGTGAGTCAGAAAAGTGAACAGCAGTGAATTGAGCACACAGCCCTGAGGAGCTCCAGTGTTCAGTGTGGTGGTACTAGAGATGCTGTTCCCGATCCGGACTGACTGAGGTCTGTCAGAAAGTCCAGGATCCAGTTGCAGAGAGCGTTGTTCAGGCCCAGCAGGCTTAGCTTCTCTATAAGTTGCTGAGGATGATGGTGTTGAATCATGGTGTTGATGGTGTTGAAACATGCTAGGTTGAAGTTTATATGTTTCAAGGGGAGGAGTACATAGAGGTGGAAACCAGTAAAACAAAAGTATGCAATTGCAGAACAGGAACTTAGCCCAGAACAGGAACTTTCCCGATCCTTGATCTATTTAGCATCCAAGTGTCATTTAAATGCATAGGTGTTATAGAGCCTGAAACAAAAGGCACAGTTGTACCTCAGGATTAGCGTTCACACTTGACTTGGGACACCTATCAGATGTTCAAGAACTGAAAGACAAAAGATAACTGTCTCAGGGCTTGGGCTTCCTGCACTTATATGGTAAATTACAATATACATTCAGCTTGTAAGCTGTGTTTAACCTTTTATAAATTTGTAATACAACAATCCCCCATTTGAGAGTTTTAATGACTCTCACATAACACAAATTTAATCCTCCTAAAATCTATTATATAGCCTATGTTTAATAACATAAGCTCCATCTTGCAGTCATGCAACTTGAAAAAGTTACAGGCACATATATCTTATTCTGTGTTTTTGCCTAGATTTACTTAGGTTGTAATAGTTCTTTTCAGAACCATAACTCTTGACAAATATGACATGGATGGTAATATTTAGTACAAAACTACATGATGACACAATCATGTAGCATAAGAGTGGAAGTCCTGAAGTCCATGGAGTCTGAATAACTGTGACGTCTGTTTCCTGTAGTCCATTTTCCCTGTAGAGTCATTCAGATGACTCTTTGTCCTCATGAAGCTTGTTCATGGATGTCTGAGGTGAAATCAGGGTACTGCATATGAGATGATATGTACCTGAAACACAAGAAAACAAAGAAGCAGCAGACCAGCAGTATTCATGCATAGACATTTTTAGACTTCTGGTGATCGTATAGTGGTTTAAATTTTGATGATCATATAGTGGTTTTGTTGACCTGGTCTTAAGTCTTTTGACACCTATGGACCAGTGAGGTAAGGATGGACTAGTGGATGGAAAAACCTATGAGGAAAATCTTCACTGCAGGGGTTGGCCCCGAGGCCTGTTGCGTTCAGGTTCTTCCTGGGCTCCTCACTGGTCTGTGTCCTATTCTGTCCCTGTAGGTGATTTGTAAACCATTATTGTAAAAACATCTTCATCCTCCAATGAAACATCAGTCATAGCAAACATCATAACATAGAGGATAGGTGTAATTTGGAGTGTGCTGTAGCATAACTTTGAAGGCTGTGAGTGTACTTAACTAGCATTCTCTCAATGGAAGGAAAAACCTTAAATTAAGTACTCACAGCCCTAACAGCTAACACCTGAGCAAACTGCTCCAACAGTTGGTTAAATTGGGGAGGGCTGCTTCAGAGTAGCTAGCAGACTGAGTAGGAGCTGGGTAAAGCTGTTAATTTCTCTTAAAGTCTTGCTTTTCCTGCACTCTTTCATCCAGTGTCCAGATTTCCCACAGTAATGGCAATTGCCCTCCCTTTATGCCTTAACATCAGAGTCTCTTTCCCATGTAGCTAGTGTGTTTAGGTTAGTTTTTGTTAGACAAA
The DNA here is from genome assembly GCF_018831695.1 of Puntigrus tetrazona. Lineage (NCBI taxonomy): Eukaryota > Metazoa > Chordata > Actinopteri > Cypriniformes > Cyprinidae > Puntigrus > Puntigrus tetrazona. The sequence continues at coordinate 16,020,766 of NC_056720.1, read as the reverse complement.
ATTAGATCTAGAAAAGGCATGGCTTTTCTGTCCTCTGTTAAAAGACGCAGCAATCCCTATACTCACGCTGTGTAGCTCGGTGAAGTCGAATGTGGTCCATCTTATTGTTAAGTGAACAGACGTTAGACAGAAAGATGGAGGGAAGTGCCGGCCGACTAGGGTTAGCGGTTAGCCTAGCACGGACACCCGCCCGTTTACCGCGCTTCCATTTCCTCGAACACTGCTTGCGGCATCCTCTTCCCCGGCCTTCGGCATCAGGAGAAACCCAGGACTGAGGGCCTGGTCCACACAGCAAGCCGAGGTCACGGAGTCCGAGTGCAACCGTCACTCGTTTAGTTAGTGCATGGTTTCTGAGCAGTTTCAGTGTCTGGTGGTCATATGCACGGACACAACTGTCGTTGGTGTCCATGCCCTACAAAATTTCGTCTGAATCATACAAAATTTCGTCTCGAACAAACAAAAACACCATTTTGGTTTGGAGTGGCGCTGCAGGCATCTGCTGCGCCACCATCTTGGATTCAATCCACTCTGGCCATGTGATAATAACTAAAACATTAAAATTGACAGCTTTTTCCTATTTAGCACCCAAACTTGTAAGAACTTGCACGTTTGTTTGTGTCTGGTTCTGGTGATTTGTCCATGGGGCTCATTTAGGTGTCCTGATGTCTGATGAAGGTCATCTCTTGGCGCCGATCCACCATCTGATCTGAAACAAACTGAGGAAAAGAATAATAAAGAAACTATGCTAATATTAGCGTAGATGCCATTTTTTACGATGTAACAAGTACATTGTGTGATATGGGAAGTGTTTCTGGTTCTGGCTGATGGATCTTTATTCTAGCTTTAAACTGACAGAGTGTGTCTGCTTCCCGAACAGTGTAAGGGAGATTGTTCCAGAGTTTGTTTCATGTTTTAGTTATTATCAAATGGCCAGAGACGTGGAGGACTATAGTGCTCTAATACTGAGGAGTTAAACCATTCAGGGCTTTAGAAGTAAGTAACAAGGTTATTAAATCTATCTGATGTTTAATAGGGAGCCAGTGAAGTGTTGACAGATCTAAGCTAATATGGTTAGTATAGCTAGCTGCTGCATTTTGGACCAGCTGAAGTTTGTATATAAAGTGTGTAGAACAACTACCCAATAAAGCATTACAATAGTCTTACTTTGAGGTCATAAACACATGCATTAACATTCTGCCTTTGGCATTGAGAGCACATGTTGCAATTTAGATACGTTTTTAAGATGGAAAAACACAGTTTTACAGTTGCTAGAAAAATGATTTTCAAAGGAAAGGTTCATAACTGATGAAGAATTAACAGAGTAGCTCTCGAGTGTTAGACAGTGTTCTAAGTTATGTTTTCTAAGACATTCGGGACTGCAACCTCCTCTGCTTCACCGAGACATGGCTGAACCCAGCGGTACCGGACCATGCCATACAACCGGCCGAGTTTTTCTCTGTTTACCGCATGGACAGAACAATGGAGTCAGGGAAGACATGGGGAGGTGGAGTGTGTCTGATGGTGAACAACCTCTGGTGCGACAGCGCAGCGTTGTTCCTCTCTCACGCTCCTGCACACCAAACCTGAAACTTCTGACCATCAAATGTCGCCCTTTCTATCTTCCATGGAAATTCAGCTCGGTCATAGTCAGTGCCGTTTATATTCCACCTCAAGCAGACACGGACACTGCAATATGGGACTTACACGACCACCTCACAACACACCAGTCACAGCACCGGGACGCCGCACTCATTGTGGTGGGGATTTTAACAGTGCACTTTCACCAGCACATCATCTGCCCACCAGGGGCGAAAGGACACTGGATCACTGCTACATACCCTTCAGAGAGAGCTACAAGGCAAAATCATGCCCACCGTTTGGTAAATTGGACCATGCCGCCATTTTCCTCGTACCTGTTTACAAACAGAGGCTGAAACAGGAAGCCCCGGTACAGAGGGAGGTGTCACGCTGGTCTGACCATTCGGTGGCCGCTCTGCAGGGGCGCTTTGGATGAGCGCAGACTGGGCCATGTTCAGGTGTAGCTCCGAGGGGCGTCAATGTGTTCACGGCAGGCGGTGGTGGGATTCATCGGAAACTAGCGGATGACACGGTAGAGAAAACCGTCATCAGGACGTTTCCCAACCAGAAGCCGTGGGTAGACAAAACTATCCGCGACTCTCTGAGATCCCGCTCCGCAGCCTATAACACGGGGATTGTCACTGGGGATATGACCGAATACAAGGCTGCGTCGTACAGCGTGCGCAGAGCGGTAAAGGAGGCAAAAGAGGCGCTACGGGAGGAAACTAGAGTCACAGTTTCAACACAGTGACTCTAGGAGCCTTTGGCAGGGACTGAGAAACATCACGGACTATAAAACGCCAACCACCAGAGTGGAGATCGCGGATGCTTCTCTGGCAGACAAGCTAAACACCTTTTATGCTCGTTTCGAGGCTGCAGCTAATCACGCTAATCACGCTAGCGCCACTAGCGGCATGATGAACAGCATGCATGCCGAGAGAGCCGGAGAGGAAATCGCGTTCACCATTTCGGAGCACGACGTAAGGAGGGCATTCAGGAGAGTGAACACCAGGAAGGCAGCAGGACCTGACGGCATCATGATGGAGTTTTCCGTCAGCTTTATTTTCTAATCTCTATAAGTTTGCAAGTCAACTATATGTTACTTTTGTGACATTCTTAAACATAATGGTGTCTGCTGCTAGAAGATTGCGTGCGAAGGCAGTGGGGTCTAGATTGCATGCGAAGGCAGTGGGGGCTAGATTGCGTGCGAAGGCAGTGGGGTCTGTAAAACATACATCAACTGGTAAATACAAAAAGGGCATAAGCCACCAGGTTCCCATAGAAATAAACCATAAATAAGGGGGCCTCATGTCAAACACATGCACACAGACCCTATAGAAATGACAGGGGATTAAAACAAAAATCCTAAGATTGAACGCAGATGCTCTTACCCAGGACTAATGGTATGTGGGGTGGGACGCTAGCCGGGGTTTAAAAAGGGGAGACCAAGACCGAAGGGGCAGAGGCGGACTGCGGCTATCTCAGACTTGTCAATAAAGTTTTTTCCTGACGCCTAAAATCCTGCTGTATGAGTCTCTTTGCTCGGGAAGTGACTTTGCCTCCAAATCAACAATAAACTTCCACAACAATCACAGGTCGGGTTCTAAGCGCCTGTGCTGACCAGCTAGCACCGGTGTTTACTGAGATATTTAATCTCTCCCTGAAACAGTCTACAGTCCCCTCGTGTTTCAAACAGTCCATCATTGTTCCTGTGCCAAAGAAACCTCAACCATCTTGCCTTAATGATTACCGCCCTGTAGCTCTGACGTCTGTAGTGATGAAGTGCTTGAGAGACTCGTCAGAGACTTCATCACAGCATCACTACCGGACACACTGGACCCACTACAGTTTGCCTACCGCCAAAACCGGTTTACGGAGGATGCCATCACATACCTCCTCCACACAACCACGAGTCACCTGGATTTTAGGAAAGGGAACTATGTGAAAATGCTGTTCGTGGACTATAGTTCAGTGTTCAACACCATAGTTCCCCCCACACTCACCTCGAAGTTGGAGGTCCTGGGACTCAGCCCATCCCTGTGTCACTGGATCACCAACTTTCTGACCGACAGACCACAAGCCGTACGGATGGGTAAACACACCTCATCCCCCCTCACTCTCAGCACTGGAGCCCCTCAGGGTTGTGTTCTGAGCCCCCTGCTGTACTCGCTGTACACACATGACTTTGTGGCCACAACAAACTCCACCACCATCATTAAATTTGCTGACGACACTGTCGTGGTGGGCCTGATCTCCAACAACGATGAGATGGCCTACCTTCAGGAGATCAACAACCTGAAGAGATGGTGTCAGGAGAACAATCTGCTCCTGAACGTCAGCAAAACAAAGGAGTTAATAGTGGACTTCAGCACGAAGCAGGTGCGCTCTTACCATCCCATCAAGATCGCGGGACCCCAGTGGGAGAGTGGACAGTTTTCGGTACCTGGGTGTTCACATCACGCAGGACCTGTCTTGGTCCTGTCACATCAACACCCTGGTGAAGAAGGCCCGGCAGCGTCTATACCAGGGGTAGGCAACCTGCGGCTCTGGAGCGCATGCACTCTCGATGGCGTGACAAAAAAACATAGAAGTTTTTTTTTTTTTTTTTTTTTTTTATTATTATCGTCATTATGTGCTCATTTTGTTGCACAATTCCTCTGGGGTTTTAGTTGATACCATCTAATAAAGTTTTTTTATAGTTTGTCACTTAAAATACACATCATACATTTCACATCAACGTCAGCAGCCGTCTTTTAGAAGTTTATAAACTCTGTAATTTTTGCGGCTCCGGGAGTGGCTCACACAAAGTGGCTCTTTTGATAAAAAGGTTGCCGACCCCTGGTCTATACCATCTGAGGCGCTTAAGGGACTTCAGACTCCCATCTCAGGTGCTCAGAAACTTTTACACCTGCACCATTGAGAGTGTCCTGATGGGAAACATCACCTCCTGGTTTGGAAACAGCACCATGCAGGACAGGCGAGAGCTCTTCAGAGGGTGGTGCTGTCAGCTGAGCGCACCATCTGCACTGAGCTCCCTGTGCTGCAGCACATCTACAACAAGCGGTGCTGTACCAGGGCCAGGAAGATCGTGGAAGACCTCAGCCATCCCAACAATGGACTCTTTTCTCTGTTGCGTTCAGGAAAGCGCTTTCATTCCCTGAAGGCAAACACAGAGAGAATGAGGAGGAGCTTCTTCCCGCAGGCCCAGTCTGAACCAGAGAACACCCAGTACCTAATCACCGGGATTCCCATGTTCACCCTCTCTTTCCCCAGATACTCGCCACTTACTTTTGGACAATTGCACTAGTCACTTTGCATTGGACATTCGCACAGCCACTTTACACTTTACACTCATATCTTATACTTTATATTTTATTTTCTAGACTTTATTTTATTTTTTATACTTTACTTTGCACACTTCTTTTTATATTTTATATTTATATATATATATTTAAATTTTGTTTTCTATTTTGATGCTGGACGGTTGTAAAGAACATTTCACTGCATGTCGTACCATGTATGTATGTGTATGTGACAAATAAAATTTGAATTTGAATTTGAATTTGAATTTGAATAACACGAGACAGAAAGTGTGGCCTCCGAGACCAGCTTGCAGAATAGAGTAGAGCAGGTGACAAGGTGAGCAGTGAACTCCACAGTTGATGTTATGGTCAGGTATTCTGTCACAGTTGTGATGTGAAATGAGGCACGAGTCAGAGAACTCACAATTATAGTATTTATGGATCCACAAAGATAAAAACAAAGGCAGGAACCACATGGATAAAACATTAAAACATTTATACCATACGCTTAATAAGGATACACTTATATGGGTAACTAATGAGGGCAATGAATGATGCACAGCTGAACATAATGAGACAATTAACATGAGTTCGTACACTGGCATACAAGGCACATGGTGGTTGAAAACACAAATAGTTCAGGGCGTGATAACTAAAATATCCAGTCTTTTAGTTGACTGAAACTTGACTAGACTAAAAATAGTATGAACATAACTAAAACTAATAAAAACTAAAATGACAGCTCTACACAGTGACTAGATTAAAACTATACTTAAAACAGGCCCCCCAAAAACAACACTAGTTGTACCAGTGATTCAGCTGAGCTGAACTACAGTTAAAGAAATGCAGAGGACAGATTCAATAATGATGAAGTAGAACTGTTTTAGCAACTCCTGTAGTAGGTTAAAGTACAACATTTGCTGAAAGGACTCAACACTGAGGAGCTCCAGTGCTAGTCTTATCGGTGCTGGATGAATTTTCGAAGCTTTACTTGCTGCTGCCTGTCTGCCAGGAAGCTGGAAGTCCCTGGTCTATCTAGATGTTGCAGAACATAATGCAGTCACATATTGACTGCATCATACAAAGACCTGGGGTCCAGTAAGGGCCCAGTGATTTTCTTCAGAGATGCCAAAACCCAAAGCCAAATGTGTCTTTCAAAAGATGTCAAGGCCACAGACATTAGAGCCACAGGTCTGTAGTCATTCAACCAGGTTTCTGTAAAACACAGAGCAGAGTTTGAAAAATCCTTTCACCCAGATGGATGCCAGGCAATAACATTCTAAATCCATGCTGTCTGAGCTTCATGGGTCCTTCGGCTCACCTCTCAAGTCTGCATTTTCTGAAGTGCTAGATCAGCACCACTGCTCTGCCAGCTACAACATTCAGCAAAATGTCTAAATTACCAATAACTGGTAGATTTTGTGGTGTGTTCTGCTGAATGTTCAGCAGGTTATCTCTGATAAAACTGATCCTGACTCCTATGTCCTCTTGCCAGACAAAACCAGCAGTTCACTTCCAACTAAAGTGATGTCAGATTATGTCTCATCTGGGTCCTAAAACAATGATATTGCTTGGTTATGGTTACGGTTCAGGAACAATTATATTTTTATAATCAATTATATACATTTTTATCAGTTTGTAGCAGACTCCTGCCTCCAAAAGCATGAGATGACTGCATGCCTTGTATTTCGCTTTGCGTTTCATCTACTGTTTTCTGAGAATTTATTATATAAATGAAAAAAGACCCACAGTGACTTCTCTGACAGCAGCAATTTTATTTATTTTTTATTTATGGCACCAGTTTCAGGAAGTGACAGATTTGTTATAGATATGTAATTTTTTTATAAAGTAATGTATTTGTATATTAAAATAGTGTAGATTAGTGTAATATTTTATAATATTCTATTTAGTGTCCTTTTCATTTATTTAATGTTTTTATATTGGGGACACCCACATTATTTGACATATTGGAAAAGTTACTTTTTCTGGTAATAACTTACTTTTATTTTGATGTAACTGTCTCTGGACTGCCTGCTGGAGATGGACGTGAGCTGAGTCCCACACCCTCCACTCTGTCGGAAGTAGTGATCTACTGCTGGGACTTCTGCATGATCACCGGTCCAGGGGAACAGAGGTGGCTGGAAACCTAGAACACATAGAAATGGAGTTAAACTGTGGTAATTTGTTGGAGGGAGTTCTGTGCATTTTCTGCCCAGGGTAGATACTGGCTCCAGCTATCTTGGCATTGGTGACAGTAGGCCAAGGAGATATTGACCGATTTCTTGGATCTTTCTTGGATCTTGGAAGACGTTGTAAAATAGAGCCTCCGCCATCTCCATGGCGGTAGGCGGTAGGAAGTTTGCATGATTTTGAGAAGTGGCCTACTACTACCAATTGAGTGAAGGCCCTTTCGGCGTCAGGATTCCGCAAGATTGTCCTTTGATTATGGCATTGTAGCAAGGTTAGTGGTGCGGCAGTCTGACTGTACCTGGCAATGAAGCGATGATAAAAGTTGGCGAATCCTAGGAACTTTTGCAGTTGCTTTCTGGATGTAGGAGTGGGCCAGTTACGTAACGAAACTACTTTCTTGGGATCAATGCAAACCCTGTGGGCGTGATTATGTATCCTAGGAAGTGCATTGTGGTCTTGTGAAATTCACATTTTTCTTTGCTGGCGAAGGCGTTGAAGGACCTAGGTAACATGTTGGCGGTGTTCTGTTAGATTGGTTGAGTAAATTAGAATGTCATCGATGTAAATGATTACAAACCTCTTTAACATATCTCGGAAGATCTCATTTTTGGAAAACTGAGGAAGAGTTTGAGAGCGCATATGGCCTAACCCAGTATTCATAGTGTCCAGCAGAGAGTAATAAAGTCCTTCTTCCATTCGTCTCCTTTACGGAGACGAATGAGATTATGTGCACTTCTCAGATGTAATTTGCTGAAGACTCGGGCCTCGCGTAGCTCCTCCAGTGCGGATGGAACCTGGGGTAATGGGTAGACAAATTTGATAGTTTGATCATTTAACATGCGATAGTGGATACATGGCCTTAGCCCTCCAGAAGAAACTGGATGAGGCGGGTGATGTGGATGGACAAATAAATCCCTGCCGAAGGGCCTCATTGATGTACTCGTCCATGGCCTCTCTCTCCGGGACCGATAGGGGATATACTCGACCCTTGGGCAGTTTGGCCCCAGGTAGCAGGTCAATGGCACAATTCCAGGGACGGTGAGGAGGTAGGTGTGTAGCAGCTGTTTTGCTGAAAACATTGACATAAAGATGGTATTTGGGTGGCAGTCGTGGTAGCGGAACCTTGATAACAGAAGACAGACAATTTTCATGACATGATTTGCTCCATTGAAGTACCTCACCAGTCCTCCAGTTTATGACGGGCTGGTGTCGCTCAAGCCAAGGTCGACCAAGTACCACATGCACAGTGGCGTCCTCCAAGACCAGCAGGGTGGTATGAAAACATTTATTGGTTAAATTGACAGTACTTTTGCGTAACGTTACTCCTGCTCTGCTTATTTTTGCATGTCTCTCTTAGTTAACACATGATTTAGATAACCACCTCCATGTTTCCTACACAGTGTGTTCTTTCGCTGCCCACGCTGTATCACACACTTTGTTTACCTTTGAATGCAACATTTATGCTCGTTATAAAGTCATTTTGAAATATACAGTGATGCTGACTTTGCAGGGCACTGTTGAATAGAAGAAACGTCTGAAGTTGTCACGTCTTTGGCCTCTCTGTGTTATTGTTTTAATCTTGTACCATGTGCTCTGTGTGCCCTACCTTCTGTTCTAGTTAATTGTCTTTATTGTCTTCAGTCGTGTCTTGTTAATTTAGTGATTACCTTGTGTATTTAAGTCCTGTGATTTGAGTTCACATTTGTCCGATCGTCAAGGTCTTCACGTGTGGTTAATGTTCTGCCGGCCTGCCTACCTACCTGTTTGTATATTATTATTTTGCCCGTTAGAGATTAAATCTGTTTAAGTTTATTTTACTTGTCGTGTGCTCCTTTGCGCCAAACCACACGTGACAGAAGATATAAGAGAAACATACAAAAAATGCTGTAGTTGGAAGGCTGTATTTGAGAACCACTGAAATACGTGATCCATTGGCTGTGATCAAGTTACATTGTGTTTATTACTGGCAGATATATCAGTGCCATCCTGTTAAAAAAAAAAAAAACACAAAAGAGAAAAACACAAAGCGCTAAATCAAGTCTATTACACAGCTACTTACACTTAAGTACAACTTTGATACACTTTATTTGCTTAGAGCTTATGCCTATGTAATATTCTGTCATTTTAATGTAATTAGAAAGGTATTACAGACTCGATCTGTTACATATGTGTAACAATAGCTGCCTATTACATCTATATAATTACAAACTGTAAGTACAAATAGTTCCATAACTTAGATACGTGGTAAGTACATTTTGTTTTATGTAAATACAATAGCTACTACTAAGCACTTACTAGGTAATTTGCATTATGGACACCTGACCAATTATTTCTTATCTGTACATTTAACACCTTTAATTGGTAGGCTTCAAGCTTATTTTTCAAGAGACATCATTAGTGATGGCAAATACTGTATTGTCAAGTGCTAATTGTTAATACTCTTTGGAGAGTTTTAACAGCTTGGTCCAGTTAAAGGTGCTGATTGGTCTCAAAAGAGAACCATTACATCAGAGTCTAACAGAATCATTGCATCATAAGAAAGCAAGGAGAATATTGGATATCATGGGCATAATTCAAAAATATTTTTTTTTATCATATCACTGTAAATTCTCCAAATAATTCATAAAGTTCTGATCTTTAAACCCATTCATAAAACTATGATCGAGTTTTACTGAGGAATGGAGGAAATGGAGTGATGTCCAAATCCGATCTGAGAACTTTTCGTAAAGATACGTTGTATCTCGTTATTAGTGCCATTGGATCTCAGCGGTGTGTTTACATTTACATTTAGTCATTTAGCAGAGCGCCTTTATCCAAAGCGACGTACAAATGAGGTAGGCATATAGAAGCAAATTAATATCAGCAAAAGGGCAGTAGTGCATAAGTGCTCTGAGTGGGGTCTTGTCTTACCTAACGCAGACACGAGGCTTTGATACACGAAACACGATAGTGTTTGACACTATCGACCACAACATTCTCTTGAATAGACTAGAAAACTATCTTGGCATTAGTGGAAATGGTGTAAGCTTTTACTGTTATGCTTATGTTATGCTCAGCTGTATATTTCTTCATGGCCCAGTGATACACACCAAACTGAGAAATTAAAAGAATGCATAGTCGATATAAAAAACTGGATGATGAATAACTCCGTAACGCTAAATTCTGAAAAAGCAGAAGTGCTAATTATTGGACCTAATTATTATTGGCCTCTAGAACACAGTCTAACACTTGATGGCTGCTCTGTTTCTGTTTTTCATCATCAGTTAGAAACCTAGGTGCACTGTTTGATAGCAATCTTTTCTTTGAAAACCACGTTTCCAGAGTTTGTAAAACTGTGTTTTTTCATCTCAAGAAATGTATTTAAATTATGACCTATGCTCTCAATGTCAAATGCCGAAATGTTAATTCATGCCCTTTTGACCTCAAGTTTAGACAATTGTAATGCGTTATTGGGTGGTTGTTCTGCATGCTTAAACTTAAGTTGGTCAAAAATGCAGCAGCTAGAGTCCATACTAAAACCAGGAAGTATGACCATATTATCCTGGCTTTGTCATCACTGCACTGGCTCCCTATCAAACAACATCGGATAGATTTTAAAATGTTATTAATTACTCATAAAGTATTAATTGGATCAGCCAGAACACTCCCCATAACACACAATGTACTCGATACATTGTAAAGGAATGGCATTTACACTAATATTAGTGTGTTTCTTTCCTATTCTGCTCAGATCACATGGTGGATTAGCACCAAGACATAACCTTCATTGTAGACCAGATCACCTAGATGAGACTTGTAGACAGATCACCGGAATCAGACACAGACACATGAGGTTTTGGTTTCTTGACACTGTGGGCTCTGGCTTCATTAATTGGGGATACAGAGGAGATACAGAGCCACAGAGGTGTGGTCAGAGGTGGAGCAGGAGCTGGTTGTCTTGCTCTGCCAAGTTGTCATAAGCTAACCTGCTTCACCAGTCACGTCTCCCTCAAATCCTGTCCTAATCATTCCCATAGCCTGTCTGGAGCCCTTCTATGACCTGATGGAGGCGTGTAACAGCATTATTCTTTAGTGCTCACTGGCATTAGAGATGCAACCGCATCTCTATGTTTCTGAACATAGTGAGCTACCACCTCATTGGCCATGGGACTGTGCCATTGATGTGCTTCTGGGTGAGCCAGGGAAAAGTTTATCCCCTGTCACTCCCTGAACAGAAGGCCATGGAGGAGTATGTGGAAGAGGATCTCAAGCAAGGTTACATCCGCCCTTCTACGTCCCCTGCTGCTTCAAGTTTCTTCTTTGTGGTGAAGAAGGATGGAAGTTTGAGGCCATGTATTGATTATCAGGCTCTCAGCAGGATAACAGTGAAATTCAGGTATGACCAATGGTATCCAGGTGGATGAGGAAGGAGCTCCAATGCTTCCTAAGATTCTCAAATTTCTAAAGATGTTTCATTCAGGGATACAGTACCATCATCAACCCTTTTTTACTGATATGTTGTGCCACAAGCCAATTGCTTGTGTTTTACAGTTCTCACTGACCTCAAAAATCGGCAGTATCTGAGAGAGGCAAAGAGACTGAATCTGCAGATGAGGTGGGCATTGTTCTTTACATGGAAAGAAATGGAAAGAAAGATCCGGGTGTGGGCCATGGAGGCGGGGGTGCGGTCACAGATTGGCCAGGCTCAAGCACCACGCAATCCCAACAATCACTCTCACCTGAGTATTAATTTTGAGCATCTGCATCCCTTTCAGGACCCATTATCACTCTCAGCATAAAACACACCCCACAGCTCTTCAGTTTGTCAGAGCTGGTTTGTCTGCCGATCATATCCTTGAAGTCTTAAACTTTGCAGACTTTTGATCTGATTCCTGTTTTCTGTCCCTGTTAGAGTGCTCATTATGGTGTGTGCTTCCCTATTGCCCATGCTCCCATTTCTCCGGTTTCCCAGTTAGTCAGTTCTCTGTTTCTTAATCTACACATCTGTATGTGACCCATGCTAAATTAGCAGAATACCTAATGTCTAATTTTGTTTTGTTTTAGTCAAATTTGAGGTTTTCACAAAATGATGTCAAATTGGCAATCCCAGTGCTCCAAATGGTAATTGAACATAATTTCTTTCAAAGACATTGAAAAGACAGCCACTTCTCTTGATTAAACTACTATTTATTTGCATTTATTTGCTCATATTTTTAATAACAAAGATAAAATAAAAAAGTTACATTGTGATTAATATTATAGTTATTATTATTATTAAGAAATTAATTTGAAATAGAATATGCAATGTTGCTGGGTGATTGTGCTTTGGGTCCTTCAGAAAAGGTCAGCTTTTTCTCAAAATCAATTTACTCTATCGCCTTCAAACAGCTGTAGCTGTTTCTGCACAACTCTTACCACAGCATGTCAGTCAAGATGAGAGTCACAACTTTGACTTTGGTATTGCAACAAGTAATTTTTTCAGCCTTTCTCTTGTAGATTTGCTGATGTGTTTGGGATCACTGCCCTGTTGCATGAACCAATTTTGGCCAAAATTTAGCTGCCGGATAGATAACCTCACATTTGGCCGCTACAATACTTTGGCATCTAGAGTACTATGGTATCACTGTCGGGCCAAAAGAGCCAGTCATGTTTCCACTGCTTTCCGTTTTTGGGGCTTGATCATGCCTTGTCGTCCTCAGGGCCAGGCCCGGTTTTATGACTGAATACCTTGGTTCTGAAACGTGTGGCATGGTCAAGGTTAAAGGTAAGCGAGTAATCAGGTAACTGTAGCGATTTTGTGGCAAGATGCACATTTCGCAGCTTTACATCATGAATAGAAACTGAACTAAACTGAAAATGAAGAATTTGCATTACTGGTCTATGGAAAATACCAGGGGTTTTCTACAGACAAAACCCATTTGACAGTGCCTGCAGGAACGAAGACATAATAAAATGCATTGTTACTGAACCCGCTAAGCTAAGTATCCAGTGCACTATGATGCAAGTTTAAGATATTAAATATATCCATAAAAATGCACAGTGGACAAAGCGGTGCCGAGAGAAGGTCCTTTCTATGGTTTGATATTATGGAAGGTGTGCTGGGTCACTGTCCCTCTGTTAGTAGAGAGACCACTCGGGACACAGCTGCAACTGTTAATGAGTTGTAATGTTCAATTAGCTCCAAATTTCCTGCATGTAAATTTCTAGTAAACAAGCTTGTTTGAGAAGATCTGCACATACCCAGTCAATTGTGATTACCACAGTGTTGGTTAGATGTGTCTGATTGATATCCAACTTTCTTTGATGTCATGCTGACCAAAAAAATGGACTGTCCAGGTCTTATGATATCCTCCAGCACATTCCCAGAATAAATGAAGAATGGCATCTGGATCTGGCCTGGGATCTCTTCCCAGTATGACTTGCCTGTAGCCTGCAACACCTCCATTGGAAGGCATCTAGAAGCCATCTAGCCAGATGCCAGAACTGGCTCCTTTCAATTTGTTGGAATCTATTTCCTGGTATCCAGTAATTGAGAAGAAATGTCTTGCCCTAAAGTTGTCCATAGAAGCCCTTCTGCATTCTCTCTCTAGGATAAAGAGAGACACTGGGCCTATATTAACTTATGTATGTAACTTATGAAAGATCATAATTCCAAGATACGTGTTCTTCCATCTCTATACCTTAAAGATAGACACTACCTTGCGAGATTAAATATAGTATTAAGCAGCACATAAAGTATTTGGCAAATAATGCATCTATTCCAGTTAATCTATGATAAATCACTACTAAAAAAAGCAAATATCTGATTCATATCTCCGTTCTTAACTTCTCCCCTAACTGCAAATAGTAATATAGAATTTGTTGCAAAGTAATCAATTTTTAACTTTTTGCTAATAAATAAAGCACACAAGGTACTTATATGTCACAAGACCAGGTAGTTATTTTTTTTTGTCTTCACAGTATCTGTGTGTTTGTTACTACATTTAAGTGTATAAAGGAATAACTACATAGGCTATAGTTTATGCACATGGACATCAACTGCACATACGAATTAATGCACTGGTTTTAACAGGAAATTATATTATACAAACAGCAATCATTAATGCTCATTTTGTGCAGTTAACTGCAAAATGGTCATGCATTTAAATGGGTTTCTTTTAAACTAAAGATCTTTGAAATAACAACTTTAACATGACAAAGTTACATTTTTCTTTTAACATCTTTCTTGCAAAGCAGTATCCAGCATCATTTTGCTGTACTTTCATGTTCATTGCCATTCACAAATATAAATTCATCACAGTGTACATGTTAGACACCAAATTTAAAATGTTAAAACAAATAAACAAAAAACATAGCTGCAACTACATGACGATGTCATTTAATGTTCAAAACAAGATGCCCAAAACAAGAATGCTACTCCATTTGGAGGCAGATTTACATCTTATGTATATGTAAGTTTGTGATCATTTCTCTTCTGGGAACAGATTGAAGTACGCAGATGAAGGTTCCAATATTTTCAATGTCAAGATGTATTTTGCTGATAGCCTAAACCATTTATAAAACATTGCATAGATAAGTGGATTCATTAATGAATTCATGCATACAATCCATTGCATTAAATTAATTATAAGAGCATCATTTTCATCATGCCCAAGGGAAAGAGTAACTAAATAATATGGTGCCCAGCAAAGAAGATAAACCAGGACTACAATCCCTAAGGTTCTTGCAGCCTTCTTTTCTGATTTAGCCTTTTTGTCTGTGGCTGAATTTAATTGCTTAGCTTGATAATTTGCTACAAAACAGATTTTCACATATAAAGAAACAATTACACAACAAGGTGCCACTAAACAAACAAAGGAATCTAATATTAGATATTCCAACTTGACATAAAGTATACATTCTCAATACATGAGTGGGTTCTTTCTGGGTAGATTATGGACTCATACAAAAGGTAAAATGAATAAAAGAAAGAGAATAACCAGTTTACTACAATGGAAATAACAACTCTATTAGTATTGACCTTCAGTGGATATAGCAAAGGGTCATTCACAGCAATGTATCGATCCACAGATATTATAATCAAATTTCCAAGAGATGCTGTAACAACCACGTAGAGAATAAGAGGAAATATTGAACAGAATATTTCTCCAAAGTACCAGCATGGCTCAATGAGTTTCATTCCCTGCACTGGCATGAGAATCAGTCCTGCGATCAGATCAGCCACGGCCAGAGAGAGGATCAGCACATTGGTCGGAGTGTGGAGCTGCTTGAAGTGTGAGATGGAGACAATCACCAACAAGTTCAGAAACACAGTGAACACTGATGTTACAGAAACGAAAATGTACACAACAATGTACTCAGCTTCTGGTCTGATGCTTTTGGTACAAGACAAATTGTTGCCTGGAAAGCAGTACTGGATAGATAGATTTTCTGTGTTAGTCACTCCCCAGTTGGACATTTTCGTGATGGATCGATCTTGCAGAGTTGGCTCTGTGTGAGGATTCTTGCCACTAATATGACTCGGTTTTATACTTTTGCAAACTCTGTAACCTCCTCCCTTACTGTGAAGTTCGAATATTTAGCTGTCAACCCACCCTCTAATTTAATATTCATAGACCTTTTAGACCTCATCTGATCTATATTGTAATAATTTTTTTGTTTGTTAACACACAATTAAAAGTCACCATTTTCTAAAGAAAAATGTGTGCAAAAAATACCCAATTTGTGGGTTTTTATTTAGTTAGGGCTGTCGGATATAGTTCCTAACAAATCCACAGTAAGACAGTAGTGCATTTAATTCACTAGTGCATCTTTTTTTTATCCTGAATGAATATGGGTTTTGGACCCACCAAATTCATTAGGTTCAGATCAGGTTAAATCATAATTTACAGATGGTTGAGAGTCTGAAGGTATTTATCACTTACCCATGTTGTTCCAAACCAAAAAAGCTTCATTCATTCATTTTTGCATGAAACTAGAATGCTTGTGACTGTCCCCCAAAAATGATCCCCTGACCTATTACCAATTCACCTGCTTATTGTGAATTGTCCTGTGCATGGCTTGTTGAAGATGGACGTGAGCTGCATTTCATGTATTCTCACTTAAACCAGTCATTGACAGCAGGCAGTTCAGAAGGTTCACCTGACCAGGGGAACAGTGGAGGCTAGAATCTGAGCACACACTAGAAGAAAGTGAGGCCAGTGGAGGACTTGTGGAGGAAATTCTGGGTGTATTTCGCCCAGATCAGAATCGACTCAATCATCTCTCCATACATGAGATGAAAACTCTGGTTCTTGGTCAGAAACAATTGTCATGGAATTTTCAACTCAGAATTATGTGAAGACTGAAAAATAAAGAGTCCAGCAAATTTGTCTTTGTCTTGCTTTATTTCTCTGCGCAGAGAAATAAAATGATCTGGTTTACACACAGTGAAGTCTGTGAGCAAAGAGATAACAGTGAGCTCACAGATTAGAGGTTTTATAGGCAAAAGTATACATTCCAAGGTCGCTCAAATTCATCTCGAACCAATTGAAATAGTCCAAAGTCACGCCACCCATCTGTGCTTACAGTGTCTGATTGTTCTCCAGTTTATCTCCCGTACCTAGCACAGATAGGGCATCCTGTACTCCCATGAGGTTATTTTAACATGGGTTTAACCTCTGTCACGCACACAGTGTAGGTTTCCCATAACTCTAATATTCCAGGTCACTAATGTATGTTTCTGTGTTTAGTGCCTAGTACCGTGATGTTACGAATATATATGTAATCTATCTTTAAGTAAAGTTAGTTTAATAGTGAAGTTAATTCAATTCAGTGTTAAAAGTGAACAATAAACATTAAATGTAATTAATTAGAATAATTTCCATTACACTCCTCCCTTTTGATCATTCTTGATCACCTGTCAAATTAGAATATAATAAAATAAAATCCCTTAACGATAACATCAAGTGTGTAAATTCACATGGATTCTGAACACACCATCACACAATAAGGGTTTGAAAAACATAATAAACATCTTTAACATGTGATTAACTGGAGATTACATAAAACTCAATCTGAAATCATCGCTTGACTATATAATCGGGGTGAACGGGTATCTAGTGTTCCACCACGAAGCGTCTGATCCATAGAGCCCTTGCTCTTCTATGGTGATGGGAAAAATCCTTTTTCTTTTCGGCATCCGTTGGCCTGTACTGACATCAGCTCACTCCCACACAGTGATGTTGCTGCGTGTTCAGCTCCCATACACCACTGTGTGTTCGTTTACCTTTGTCAGTCAGACGTCCCCCTTGGCACGGGGCAGCGGGTCAATCACTGTTTATTGGGCTGCGTCTCCCTCTGGTGGTGCTGGGACCTTTTTGCAGTGGCTGGCGTGTATCCACGTAGCCCTCTCAGCCACCTTAACCGCGGTGTGCGTTATCAGCAGGACCTGGGCGGGCGTTCCACCTCCTTGATTTCCAATGTTTCCTTCTGAAATCCCGACCACCACAAAATCACCAGGTCTGATGTCATGCAGAAATCCTTCTGCTGGTTTAGGTAGAGCGTCCTTGACCTGTTGAGAGATCTGAGAGAGAAGTCGAAGACAGATTTTTACAATAGTTCAACATGTCATCTTCACACAGAGCAGTAGAGGGCAATGGTGGGGTTCGGTCCCATTCCAAGCGATGGAGGCCTGCCAAACAAGATTTCAAATGGGCTGAGATTAGACTTTGCTCTTTTTCTCATTCTCATATTCATCAACACAATGGGAAGTGCTTTGACCCAAGACAGACCTGTTTGCTCACAACACTTTGCCAGTTTATTTTCAAAATTCCATTTTCTCTTTCAACACTACCCCGGACGCTGGATGATAGGAGGTATGTTTACGTATATCAATTCCCAAGAATTTCCCAACCTGATCGATTGCCTCATTAGCAAAAGGTGTGCCATTATCACTACTAATCTTTTTGGTATTCCCCATCTTGGGACGATCTCAGACACTAGTGCCTTTGCAACAGCCCCAGCATTTTGCTTAGATGTGGGAAGACTTCCACCCATTTTGAGAACATATCAACCAAAACAAGGCAGAATTTCTTACCTTCACATGGTGTCAGTTCAATGAAATCGAACATTATGTGATCAAAAGGTTGACTTGGTGGTGGATGTGCTGCCAAAGGACCTGTTGTCCTCTTCCTACATTATTTGTGGCACAGATCATACAAGATTGACAATATTTGTCTGCAAAGGAAGTAAATCCTTTTGTAAACCAATATTGATTGATCATATCAAACATTCCCATTTTGCTTATGTGATCTAACCCGTGCACTAATTTGGCATAGTGTGGGAAAAAGTGTTTTGGCAAACAAGGTTTGTCTTGGTGCTCAGCCAAGCGTTGTCTTTCAGCTTGCACTCGGCCTTCACCCATTGTTTTTTCTCTTCTGGTGTTGCGAAACCCTGCATAGCTGCAAGAGAACTAGAAGGGAAGGTTAGTTCGTCATCGTTAACAGTTACACATGTAAGAGAAGGTTCTGTTCCCTTTGTTGCGTTCTTCGCAGCGATATCAGCGCGTTTGTTTCCTAATGATACAAAATCGTTAAACTTGGAATCTGCGACGCACTTGCAAATAGCAATCGACCTTGGAAGCAAAATCGCTTCTAACAAGGCTGCTATTTTATCATGATTTTGGATAGGTTTACCATCGGATTTTAGAAATTTCCTACATCGCCATAGAGCCGAAAAGTCATGACAGGTCGAAAAAGCATAACGAGAATCTGTGTAGATGGTGACTGTTTTTCCTTCTGCGATTTTACAGGCTTCTGTTAATGCTACTAATTCGGCCGCTTGCGCAGAGTAATCTGTGAGGAGCGCTCCGCTTACTAATGTCGCATGCGCGGTGGTTACTGCGTAACCTACTCTGTTTTTACCGGTTTCTGGGTCTCGAGACGCTGAACCATCAACAAACAAAACCAAATCTGCATTGTCAAGGGGGGTTTCTTTTAAATCTGGTCGCGGTGTGCACACCTGTTCCAATGCGGCGATACAATTATGTTCCTCGCCATCCTGCTCGGTCGGGAGCAGTGTGGCAGGATTCAATACTGTACACCGTTTTACTGTGATGTTTGGCATTTCCAATAGAATGGTATTATATCTGAGCCATCTGGCTGTTGACAAATGAGATGTTTTCTGTTCCAACAGGATCATAGAGACAGCGTGTGGCACTAGTAATGTTACATCAGAATATCCCACAATTTCCCTTGAAGCTAAAATAGCTTTTTCTGCTGCTGCTACAGCTCTCAGACAATTTGGTAGACCTGCTGCCACAGGGTCGAGTTTACTTGAAAAATATGCCACGGTCTCAGCTTTCCCCGTGATCCTGTAACAGAACAGAAGACATGAAACCATTTTTCTCATCAACTGTTTGTACAAAATTTCTCTCAGGGTCTGGAAGTCCCAGACTTGGGGATGTCTGTAACAACATTTTCAACCTTTCAAATGCTTTCTCTGCTTCAGGAGTCCAGGTCAGTTTGTCATGTGGCTGCAACCTTCTTCCGTGAGCCAAAGCGCTCAAAGGTGACTCTTCAATGGCATAGTTGAGAATAAATGTTCTACAATATGAACACATTCCCAAAAATGACATGAGCTGTTTTTTTGTCAGAGGCTTTGGAATCTTTTGAATTGCCTCTATTCTCTTTTGTGTTAGAGATTTTCCCTGCTTGTTGATAATGTGACCTAGAAACGTCACCTCCCTTTTGCAAACTGCAACTTTGACAAACTGACCTTGTGGCCTTCAGCAGCCAAATGTTTCAACAGCTTTACAGTGTCCTGTGTACAAGTTTCTTCATCTCTGGCTGTTATTAAGAGATCATCGACATATTGAATTAAAGCTGACCCTGGTGCCAATTGTAATGTTTCCAAACTTCTCTTCAGTGCCTCGCCCGAACAATACAGGCGAATTTTTGAATCCTTGACAAAGTCGAGTAAAAGTGTAAGGTTGCCATTAAAATTGAAAGCAAACCAAAATTGGCTGTCTTTATGAACCGGCACAGAAAAGAAAGCATTGGAAAGATCAACAACCGAAAACCATTCAGCATCACCTGGTATTTGTGATAGGAGTGTGTACGGGTTGGGAACAATAGGAGCCTGTGTCTGAACTGCATCATTTACAGCCTGCAAGTCTTGCACAAACCTCCACTCAACCGGCTGGTCTGCGTCTCTTATCTTTTTGACAGGAAAGATGGGGTGTGCACAGGAGAGTTCTCACATTCCACAATCACTCCAGCCTTTTCAATGCCTCAAAAACTGGCTTGATTCCCTCAATAGCTTCCCTTTTCAAAGGATATTGAGGTTTGCATGGTCTGTAATCAGATTTTGGAATAATTTGAATAGGGTCACAATTCTTGATCAACCCCACGTCATATTTAGAAGAAGCCCAAACAGTCTTTGGAACTTCCTTGAGAGCTGGAATGCTTTCCATTTCAGTTTCTGTAAGGAAGCAGTGATTGGGCAATGCACTTTCACTCACATGAACTGTGCGTTCAGCCATCGCAGCAGGCTCAGTCAAATTCGTTCGATATGCAGACAGAGTTGGATTATATTCAACATTTCTCTCAGCAGTCCGCAACCAATTTTCATGAAAGATACACGTCTTTACAAAGGGACCAATGTCTTCCCAGCGATTGTCGCTCCTTTCGACAACGCGACACATGGGGAAAAGAATCCACAACATCAAAAAACACCTGCTGTTCATCGGTTAATGCAACAGCAGCAGCACATTTATTTTCTGTCCAAATTAGCCAATTCAATTGCAATATCTCAATGCGTGGAAACCATTTCTGTTCAAACCACTCGTCTCTAGCCAGAGACACATGTGCTGAGCAATGTAAGTCTGAGAATGGCATAAAATCAGAATCAGGCGAAACTCTGTCTTTAAGCGCCATTGACAAGACTTTCGCATAATTCATCATCTTGCAATTTCCATTGATAAACATATAGTGGTGTATGTTGGATTGCAGTCAGAGTTTGAATTTGGCACTGAACTGCTTTCACACCTTCTGGACCAGATATTAGAGAAATACCCAGTTTGCACAACAAATCTCTCCCCAGCAGATTTTTGGACAGTGCTGTGAGAGGAGGAAGCTGTGTCTGAAACTTGCACCATTCTCATCTTTACACCTCAGAGGGACTGTATAATTCTCTTTAACAGTATGACCAGATGCAGAAATCGTCCATGCAAAATTTCCACTCAATTTGGGGACAGAGGCAAACTCATTTATCCTTAATACTGAACTCGTGGCCCCGTATCAGCTAAAAACACCCTTTCAACTCCGTCTATCCATAAGCTAACCTCTGGCATTTGTTGATATGCTAAGTCATTCAAATGAGTATATGTGCCTAATTCTCTTTGTCTGAAAGATTTCTCATTTTCTAATTTAGCAATGCAATCGTGTATGACAGCAAGCATTTCTTCATTGCAATTCGCAGCAAGCATTTCTTCATTGCAATTCGCAGTGTCAGATGTGGGTGTGTGTGTGTCAAACTTATCTGTTACTGAAGTGTGGTCGCCGTAGACTTTGCTCTCAACTCCCCCCTCCTCTCTCGCACTCTGCCGTCAATCTGCTTTCGGTTTAGACTTTGCCGCAGCAGCCGCCGTGTGTCTATTCAAAAGCGGGCACTCATTTTCCAATGTCCGGGCTTTTTGCAATAAAAACAAACATCCGGATCAACTTGAGACAGTCTTTGCCCTCTTCCTCTTCCCCGCCCTCGGCCTCGATAATTCGCTCCTCTGTACATTGTCAGGTTTGGCAGCTGGAGCTCCTTTTCAGCCTTTTTCGCACTTTTCTCCGCCAACATCTTTTCAGCATGCGCATGTTTTGAATCCTCTCCAGTTTCTCGTCTTCCCACTCGATGCAGGTTTGCTTGGCGATAGTCGTTATTTCGGGTTTCAGTCCACTCCAGGAAGCGGCTGCGTAAATGAGCTTCCCACATCTTTGGAATTTCCCCTCTAATGTCCGGCTCTGGCATTCCACTATAAGTGTTGAAAGTCTCATACAGTCGCACAAAATAGTCGTCAACTGACTCGTCCCTTCTTTGTGTGCAGTAGTTGATCTTGTCGGTGTTAATCCTAGCAGGAAAAAGGGCCTTGAATCGTTCGCCCAGAGCTTTCACTGCTGACCTGTATGGCTCGTTCTCAGCGTGTCCCCACTCTGCTTGAACTCTCCGGCGTGTCCACCTGGGAAATCTGGTCGGATCTTGTGCCAGTCCGCCGGCCCCATCTTGATCATCAGCAGACGTTTGAGTTCGAGCATCGTTGGGCTGAATTCTTGACAGAACGCATCCAGTTCCACTACAAACTTTTCTCCCGAGTCTCTGGGGTTTGGCAGATTTGTCATAACCTGCCTCAAGTCTGTCTCAGTCCATGGTCGAAAAACCATCGTGGTTCCTTGTGGGCCAGCCACCTGAATCATAGGGAAAGATGTCGCGTTTCCCTCACCGTCGTTCTCATCCCACGCAGTCCGGTTCTAGTGCCAGTCTTTCAAGCGATCTGGATCTGGTTCTCGTGCGGTCACGGAGTATCTCATCTTTCGAACTCCGTCGCTGAATGTAGAAGGCTGAGATGGTGCAGGTGCCGTTGGAGCGGTAAGAGAGGCGGGCAACTGTCCTCCTTTCCATAAACCCACGGGTGTCGTCGCAGCAGGGTAGTAAGACGGCGGTTGTGGTGGTGGTGATTGCGGTGGTGGTGCCAGCGGCTGGGGCATTTGTTGGTGGGGGTAAGGCCAGGAGTCAAGATCAAAGTCCACCATGGCGCACTGGTTTTCTAGAGAGGATAGAGAGAAGAAGATTTCTGAGCAGTATACTCTGTTCCTTTAACTTTCTTTGTTTCTGACTCTACATTTTTATGAGGCAGTTCTTTCAGGGCTCGCCGTTTTTCTCGGCGTTCTGCCTCTTCTAGCCAATAGTTCAGATATTGTCTATGTTTCTGAAACAGATCTTTTGTTTGTTTTTCAACTTTTTCTCATCCTAAGTTTACTTTCACGCTTTTCCAAACTTTCCTTCACCCTGTTTAGAGTCGTCACACTAAGCGTGCCCCTTTTGGAAAATCATGATCTTCGATCCAAATCGGTATCACTTCCATAATTCTCTGTCCATATTTCTTTCTCATGTCAACATAAATTGGGCTGTTTAAATCGTCTAGATCGATTTCAGGTTTGACATTACTAGACCCCATACTTGCAATCCGAGACTTTACCTGTACCTGGGGTGCGTCCTCTTTCCTCACACTCAGTCGTCACTGCCGTGTGGCTCTGCACTAACCAGCGCAGAGTCTTCTTACTCCTGTACTTACTGCGAGTCCCTTACGCCCTTTTTTTGTCTTGCTTACTGCAGACAATACCCTTTTCACTAACCCGTGAAACCTATAGGCGGCTCGGCCATGCGTTCGTGAATCTAGGAATATCAAACCACTCGTTGTTTTTGTCAGACCAAGATGAAAGAAAATTAATTTATTTATATATATATATATATACCCGTTAATAATTTTTAAGACAAAGACAAACTCGTGTCTCAAAATCAGTCTCACCGTTTTCAGCACGCGTTTTCCTGGTTCTTTTAAGGAATCCAGCAGTGACGGTCCACTGGGCCCTCAGGCGTCAGTTCCCTCTTCCCTGAAACCGTTTAGGGGTACAGGGCTAAGACCCTTTGTGGGCTTAGGGTGATCAGCCTACCAACGCCTTTCAAGTCCCGGACGATCAGCTGTCGGATCCCATCCTAAATCGCCAAGATTGTCATGGAATTTTCAACTCAGAATTATGTGAAGACTGAAAAATAAAGAGTCCAGCAAATTTGTCTTTGTCTTGCTTTATTTCTCTGCGCAGAGAAATAAAATGATCTGGTTTACACACAGTGAAGTCTGTGAGCAAAGAGATAACAGTGAGCTCACAGATTAGAGGTTTTATAGGCAAAAGTATACATTCCAAGGTCGCTCAAATTCATCTCGAACCAATTGAAATAGTCCAAAGTCACGCCACCCATCTGTGCTTACAGTGTCTGATTGTTCTCCAGTTTATCTCCGTACCTAGCACAGATAGGGCATCCTGTACTCCCATGAGGTTGTTTTAACATGGGTTTAACCTCTGTCACGCACACAGTGTAGGTTTCCCATAACTCTAATATTCCAGGTCACTAATGTATGTTTCTGTGTTCGTGCCTAGTACCGTGATGTTACGAATATATATATAATCTATCTTTAAGTAAAGTTAGTTTAATAGTGAAGTTAATTCAATTCAGTGTTAAAAGTGAACAATAAACATTAAATGTAATTAATTAGAATAATTTCCATTACACAATATCCTCTGGGAGTTCATAAAAGCGAAACACTTGTTCCATGAGAATGAGTGAATGAGACGGTGTCCTTTGGAGAAGTGAGAGATAGCGATTAGGCTAGTGATACAATTCCTGGAATTAGGGAGATAAGTGAAAAAAATCAATGGTTATATGGGATCATTGTTGCTGGGAATGGAAAGTGGTTATAATAGACCTGCAGGAGGTTGTGAGATGATTTTGACATGTTTTATGTAGGGCACTTTTGGACAAATGTTTTCTTCTTGAAGCGTGGTACACCAGAATTATTCAAAAATCAATGGAAGAGTCCTAGGTTGTCCAGAGTTGGGTGAATCATGAATCATGCGTAGGATGTGTTGCTGTAATTCTGGTGAAATATATGTTTAAACATTAGGCAGAATTGCTTTTTTGTGGGGGTATAAGTGAGAGCGATGTGTCATTGATTCTTGATGAGCCTTCCCATTCTTGGACCGAGGTCTATACGTGATCCTGAAGTCAAAGCAAGAGAAAAAAGGAATTAACCATGCCTGCCTAGGATTGAGACATTTGGCTGAACGGATGTATTTGAGATTGCAGTGTTCTGTGAGTACAACAAATGGAATTTTGGCCTCCTCTAACCAGTGTTGCCTATAAAACCAGCCTGCTGACCAGCTTAAACCAGCCTAGGTGAAGCAAAACAAGACTTAGCGACAACTGGTGTGAGCAGGCAGCTTAAGTAAAGGAGATGATGGGAAACCTAGAACACATTGGAAGAGAGTTAGACCAGTGTTACTTTGGCGGAGAGAGTTTTGTGCGTATTCGGCCCAGGGTAGATACTGGCTCCAGCTATCTTGTTGTTGGTGGCAGTAGGCCCAGAGATATCGACCGATTTCTTAGATCTTGCGCTATGTTTGGCCGTTAGTCTGCGGGTGGTAGCCAGAGGAAAGGCTGATGGAGGTGCCTAGGAGGAGGAAGACACTTCTCCAAACTCGGGATGTGAACTGTGATCCCCGGGTGGAGACAATATCTTTGGGGGGGGCGAAATGTCGGAAGACGTTAATTATGAATTACGAATTAATTTGCAGGATTTAGAAAAGCGGTCTATCACCACCAGGATGGTGGTGTATCTGTTGGATGGTGGGAGATCGGTGGCAAAGTCTATGCCTATATGGTTCAGTAGCCGAGGCTTCCTGTATGAGGTCATTCAGGGACCACTGTATGGGGGCTAAGAAGGTTAAGGCTGGCAAGATGGGTTCGGGACTTTCAGAAGTGGGGTCAGGTTGATGCAGGCGGGAGAGAGCATCGGCCTTAATGTTCTTATTACCGGGTTTGTAAGAAATCTTGAAATCAAATCGTGTGAAAAACAGGGCCCATCTTGCTTGTCAGAGATTGAGATGTTTGGCTTCTTTAAGGTAATGTCTACTTTTTTAAGGTAATCACTACGAAAGGGTGTTGAGCTCCCTCTAGCCAGTGGCGCCACTCTTCCAAGGCCAGCTTGATGGCCAGCAGTTCACAATTTCCTACATCGTAGTTCTGCTCAGCCGGGGACAGCTTTCTTGAGAAGAAGGCACATGGAGTACAAAATACTTGACTTTCCACTGGGACAGGATGGCACTGACTCCTAGGATTGCCACTTCCACCTCCACCACAAACGGTTGGTTGGGATCTGGATGGGAAAGAGCTGGAGCCGAGCAGAAGGCTGACTTAAGTTGGGCTTTAGGATTCCGTTTTGGCTTTAGGATTCCATTGGAGGGTTTTAGGATGATGACGTAGCAGGGAAGTGAGTGGTGCGGCAATTTTACTGTATTTGGCTATGAAGCGTCGGTAGAAATTAGCGAATCCAAGGAATTATTGCAGTTGTTTTATGGAGGTTGGAGCAGGCCAGTGGCGCACAGAGTCAACCTTGTTGGGGTCCATGCGAACACCGGTGGGTGTGATGATATATCTCAGAAAGGGAATCGTGGTTTTATGGAATTCACATTTCTCTGATTTCACATAAGTGGTGATGGCGAAGGCGTTGAAGGACTTGTGTGACATGGCGTTGGTGTTCGGACAGATTGAGTGAGTAAATTAGGATTTCGTCGATGTATATGATGACGAACCGGTTGAGCATGTCACGGAAGATCTCGTTCATGAAATTTTGGAATATTGAGGGTGAGTTGGAGAGTCCGTATGGCATAACCCGGTATTCATAGTGGCCGGCTGGTTTGATAAAGGCAGTCTTCCATTCATCTCCCCTCCGAATCCGGATGAGATTATATGCGCTCCTCAGGTCTAATTTGGTGAAAACTTGGGCTTTGCACAGCTCTTCCAAAGTGGCAGGCACTAGGGGCAACGGGTAGGCAAATTTAACAGTCTGCTCATTTAATTTGCAATAATCTATACACGGCCTCAGCCCTCTGTCTTTCTTAGCAACAAAGAAAAAAAACGTGTCAACGTGTCAAGTGACGTTGATGGACAAATAAACTCCTGGCCAAGGGCCTCCTTGATGTACTCGTCCATGGCCTCTCTCTCCGGGACAGAAAGGGGATATACTCGACTCTTGGGCAGTTTGGCTCCAGGTAGCAGGTCAATGGCGCAATCCCAGCGATGGTGAGGGGGAAGGTGTGTGGCGGCTGTCTTGCTGAACACATCGGTGTAGGAGTGATATTCAGTGGGAATGGGAGTGACTGTGTGATTCTCAGGGCTATCGATGGTGGTGGACTGGCAAGGTAGATGCTGAGATGGAACCTTGACAACAGAAGACAAACATTTCCGGTAACATAATTTGCTCCATTGCAGTATCTCACCAGTTCTTGATATAATTCAAGCCAGGGTCGACCCAGTACCACATCCACGGTTGCCTCTTCCAAGACCAGAAAAGTGATGGTTTCTGTCTGGAGACTGCCAATCTAGAGGGACAGTGACGGCATACTGTGGCGTACCATTCCATTTTCTAATGGTTTACCTTGTATGGTAATGATATTATAAAATGTGGGGTTCTGATGATGAGGGATACAAAGGCTGGCCAGACTGCGAGAGGAGATGAAATTTCCCACAGCTTCACAACCCACCATAACCTTGACTGGGAAGAGACAGAAGGTAGAAGAGAGGCAGCACTCACCGCCGGTAATGGTGGACAAATGGAACAGGTACGGTGGGAATGAGTCGCGGCACCACAGTACAGACACAGCCTCTCCTTTATTTGGTGAGATCATTCTTGACTGGTGAGGTGATAGGTGTCAGTGATCATGGGTTCCGGAGCGGGCAGTGAGGTAGATGTGGAAGATGATTCTGGAGTGGGGAGACAGGCAGAGAGATGTTGAGCCACACTTGTAGCCTTGCGTAGAAAACACCTCTAGTCCTACATTGTCATCGTAGATCGCAATCTGTTGGCGAATAGAGGGGTTGAGCCCTTGGCGAAAAACACAGAGAGGAGGGCAGTGTCATTCCACCCGCTGCAGATTACCAGTGTATGAAAACGCAGGACGTACTCATGAACAGGTAGGTCTGCCTGCCGGAGCTGGAGTAGTTTGTCGTGAATGGTTACGCTGGTTAGTGACTGGCCAAACACCTTCTTAAAAAGTTCTAGAAAGTTTTCTAGAAAACTAAGTCGAGGGTTGCTAGCCGTCCAGAGTGCTTCTGCCCACTGAAGTGCTCTTCCGGTTAAAAGGGAGATAACAAAGGCTATTTTGCCCCATTCCGTGGGGAAGAGGTGCGGGTGCATCTCGAGATACAATGAACATTGTAGCAGGAAACTGGCGCATGAAGTAGATTCCCCAGCGAACGTGGTTGGACGAGCTATTGGGCTAGCAGGCTTGGTCGAAGCTGCGAGAGTATCATGAAATGCTGAACACCTCTTGCGGTTCCATGTTTGACCTCCTTTTCCTCTTCTTTCTTTTAGGGGCTGATCTTATGTCACTCTGGTCAAGGAAGCAGACATAAAGTAAAATCCAAAGGTGAGAATTTTAATGAAACAAAGTAATCATCGGCGTGTAGCCTCAAAATCAAGCATAGGAGTTAGTTCAAGCAATAGTGCAATCAGGTAAGTAAAGTTCTTTCCTATCACAGGATCTCTGTAGAGGAACAGGCTCCTCCTGGCAGGCAGACAGAACGGGCAGACGGGCAAACAAGATGACGAGCTCCAGGTATGTAACCTCGAGATCAGCCGTGGGTGGAATGGTGAGCACGTGTTTTAGAGGGTGCTGGTGATTGTGACCAGGTGGCGGGTTCAGTGGAAGACGGAAGTGGTGTTTGCGTGTTTAAGTAGCAAATAAGAATAAAATTAATGTATATATTTTAAGAATGTTTTTCATGATTTTTTTGTTTAAGATGAAACAATAGTTTAAATAAGGAAAGAATATGTAAAAGTATAGTATTTAAAAACATGATATTACCATATAATGATTATCATATCATATAATAAAATGATTTTTGATACTCTAATCTAAATACATATTTAAATCTCCTTTCATACTTGCAGAATATTTACTTATAAAATTTAGTTACTATTATATTATTTAGTTTTTTAAAAATATATTTTATAATAATAATTATATTATAATAATATTGTAATGACAGTATATTTACTGAAAAAGTCTAAATGTATAGAAAATAGTGCAAACTTTTCTAAAGTGATAGTTTTGAAAGTATTAACTTCAGCTGAAAGTATTTGTATCAATACTGTGTGCCTTTTGCCCTTGTGTTTGTTTCTTCTTTTTTTTTTTTTTTGCAGTACATACATTTTAGATGCAGTGAATGGCACATTTTTTTTCATAAGGTGGGCCTGTTGTACCCTACATGTTGGAGAAAATGTATAATGTATTTTTTAAACAGCAGTCACAATAATATATTATTAAAGTTACTTTTGATTTCTATAAACATTAAAGTTCTAGGTGTTTTAGTGCTTTAATGATGGGTAACTCAGTCCTATGGGAATAGGTCTAGACTACCGTCTCTACAACAAAACTAATTGCATCAGCACAAGTCTGTTTATCTAACACTTTTGATTGTTAGGTATCAAACACATCTAATGAGGCATCACTACTAATAGCACATAAGTGATAATAGACTCTCTGAGGAGTTCAATATTTTCTTAGAAAAATAACATTGTTCAGCAATCATGCCGAGATGGCTAAAAAATAAAGAAAAAAGGGTTTCATTGCAGAAAGCATGGAATTGTAACTCTCTTTATGTCTTTTTAAATACACTTACTTTTGCATTGAAATAATAATTTTAAAGAGTGCTGTTTTCTCATTGCTTTAGGTAAATCCGCTAATTACTTGGACATATTATGTGAAAATTATTTCGGTGCTGTAATATAGCACCCTTCAACCTACTGTGTAAACTTGCTTTTGAAGGTTTGTACATTTGAGAGTTTCCATTCTGGTTTTCTGAACACAAATTAACACTCCACACACAGGAATCCAGGAAAATACACATCTTAATAAAGGATAATATACCAAACACACACAAAAAAATTAATGACAGACATACAATGCTGCCAGAGTGACTACATGGGCTTAAGAAAGAGTAGATATTCATCTAGGCATAAGTTATGTAATGATTTGCCATTTTGAAGTCACACAAGGTTGTCAGCAAACAGACAGCACAAGTAAATCATAGTGACATTAAACTTTAACATTTCCAAGTCATAGTAATGCATTTAAAGTATGATTACGACAATGAGTAGGCCCTGACATGCAGGCTAACCTCAGTAAAGTTGAGAATGTTTATAAAATGCTGACTCCAGTGCATCTTTTTCATTATCAATATGGAGATCATCAACAATTACAATCTTTTGCACGAAATCAGATAAAAAAATATACAAATTCTTTGATACGGTCTGTGGGGTGCACTGGTGGTCTGTATACAGAAGCCAGTGCAAACATCACAGGGGATTTATTATTTATGCTTCACAATGTAAACTTTGTAATATGAAGCACCATTACTTCAAACTAAGTACACTTGAAATCAAACTTCAGAAAAATATTAGAAATATTACTATAAATTGAAGCAACACTTCCCCTTTTACCTTTTGGACACAGCGAATGTTTATAACAGTAGTCTTGGGGTCTAAAACATGTTAATGTGAACTTCAAAATATCGCTGTGTATCTAAAGCCAATATCTGTCATGGTTCACATAGTTGCAGGGAGAGATCAGGAATCAATAATCTAATTGAAAAATCTTTAATACAAACACGCAGGAAAAATTAAACATAGGAAACACTTTGGCTAACTCACATAAACAAACTATTAACTTTGTAGACCAAACGAAGAACTAAAGAATGGACAGGAACTTATATACACAGGTTAATTAACAAAACAGGGTGGTTCCTGGGTTTTCTAGACTGCATACTGCAGGGGGTCAGTGCTGATCTGATCTCAAAACACTCCATGATGACTGGAGTGAGTGCTGCTGGTCTGTGAAGGTGGGTCACTGTTGTGGTTTGGAGGGCTCTGAGGGTTTTTCCAGGGGTTTAATTACTTTAGAAAAGTAATTAGTTATAGTTACTAGTTACTTCTCACAAATATTAACTGAGTTTCTGCATTTTAAAGTAACTAATTGCCAAGGAACGTAACTATTGTGTAACTTGAATAATAACAATAAGGCAAACCCCCAGTATAAAATGTTAATGAAATAGAAACTAAATATAATATTGTTATTATGAAACATTGTACATTCATCTACACTATTTATCTACTGACAAATAACATCAGTTAGTCAAGAATTTAGCATTATACTATAACTGGTGGACTGGTGGTGGTGCTTGCTTATTATTATGTTTTAAAAAAAGAGGGACAAAAAAATTATAACAAAACTACTACAAATTCTACTAATAACAATATAAAATGCATTAGGATGTAGCATGTAAACTCTGCGTGTTATGAAAGACTCTCTTGCTCTATATTTTTCTGTGTTTTTATACAGGGCTTCTGATTCGGGAACTTCCTGACTTGTATGGTGAGTACAACATTATCAACACTGGTGCTAATATTCCCAGATACATACTCAGCATAATTCTGTATGCTGAGAGAAAACAGAAAACTGGCTGCATCTTTAAACACATCCCAGTCTGTCAGAGCAAAATAGTCCTGCAAGACGCCCTCAAACTGTGGGGTCCAGAGCTTGGTGCCAGGGTTTGTTTGTTTGAGGCTTTGTTTGCACAAGCCGGGTACAAGAACAAAAGATGTGGTCTGAATGTCTGAAGTGGGGGCAGGTTGCTGTAAGCGGTGTCCATTGTGTAATTGTTGTTGTGACTGGAAATGTCAACACGTTGGTGATATTTGGGAAGTACAGCCAGCAGCTCAGCACAGTAGTGCATTCTCTCAGTACATAATAGGGGCAGCATTTCAGCAATAAAACCTCAGCAGCTGGTGAGCAGTGCTTATAAACCGTCTGTATGTAGCCTTAAGCCTTACCATTTTCCTTGGATTATGGAGTTATTCTGTAGATGAACTGAAAATTCCAGGACTTTGTCTGCATTCTTTAACTTCATGTTGTGATGTAAACCTTGTTTTCAGCTCAACCAGTTTGTTTTTCAGAGAATGTATGTTAGCTAACCAGAGGCTGGGTAGTGGTGCCTGGCAAGCTCTCCGCTCTTGCCTCACTTGTGTCAGCATTTCCCAAAAGCTACCCTTGGGCCCGCTTCCTCACTTAGGTTCGGAGCTTTGGGCCTTCCGGGGGATGGTGGCATGGCTGTGCGAGCTGATAATGAGTTGTAGCTCCGGAGGTATACAACTGGTATGAAATGGTTCAACATGGTGGGCAGAAGTGTAGGTTAGCAGTGCATGGCATTTGTGAACTGCAGCATTCAATATTGGAGTGAGCAAACAGGTCTGCCTCAGAGATGCCATCTTACATCTTGGTTTTTAACAATGAGAAGTTCTTAACGGCCTCTGCATCCATAAAGACCGGACAACAATTCCACACCGAAGGAATTCTTGACAAGGTATCTACATTCAGTTCAGCAAGGTTTATAGCATACCCCAAAGCTGTACTCTGCCAGCTGTGCTGCTACTCGTTGTTGCTCACCTGCTGTCAAAGTGGATGATTTGTTAACGGAAGGATTTTAGGAATTGCTGCATCATGGCATTTAAAGAAACATGGTTTACAGAGTGCGACTAAGAGACTGACCTGTCCATCGATGGATTTGGAGCTGCTTTTCATTTGGATTGGCTGGCAGAAGTAACAAGAAAAATTTAAAGAGGATATGTTTATATGTCAACAAACAGTACTGTGTGCCAGTGACTATCAGTGAAAACATAAAACATACAAGACCTTGGAAGGAGGTTCTGGTGGAGGGCGGGCCCCCAGGAGGGGGTTCGCGAACAGAGACAAACACAGAGTCCAGGGAGGTACAGACGGAGGAGGAGTCAGAGAAGATCTGTAAGACCCAGAGCCCAGGCCTGGCGACTCACGGTGGAGCCGACGGAGGAGGAGCCATGGAGGAGGAATGGCCGTCAAATCCATGAGGCCGACCAGCGCGCGGCGGAGCAGGTGGTGGAGGAGCCAGAGACGGAGAGCCAAAGAGCGAGGGTGACTGATGGGCCACGGTGGAGAGGAGGGAGCTAGGAGCCAAGAGGGAATCTACAGGCCCAGTTGGAGTCCAGGACTTGGAGGCTGGACGACGAGATGAGGGATCCTGCACCCATGAAGGCAATGGTGACAGGCAGACCTGTGGCGAGCCCCAGCACCAGATGATGAGCTGAGGAACTCAGGACACAGGGGAGGTGCCAGATCTAATTCCAGATCCAAGTCAACCAGCTTTTCCTGTAGATCCAGCAGCCCCAGATGTATAATCAGCCTCAGCTGTGGTGCAGTCGGCTGAGCTCCACTACACTACACTTCACTGTACCAAGAATTCTCCACCGTTGCGTGCTTTGTTGCCATCTCACGCACCTGGTCTGATGTCATCAGCTCGGGTTGATTGGCGATCCTAGGCTCTGTCGCTCTCTCTGGTGATGGCTCGTTAATGAATGAGGAAATTAGGGTCAAACATTAGGGCAAAAAAAAGTGCAGCTTAATTCACTGTTTACTGTCCGTCTTCTGTCACAATGTGGTTGTGGAGAGAAGCGCTAGACGAGAATATAACATTAACATTAACATTAACAGTTTTTAATCTTCTATAATCTTCTACAATATAGCTACAGGCAGGTAGACAGACAGAACAAAACCACACAATAAACGACAAGATCAGACAACCTGAATTGAAACAAACAGGAATTAAATACACTAAGTAAATTACATAATTGACATGACACACCTGAAGACAATAAGACAATCAACTGAAATTAGGGCACACAGAGCACATGGGACAAGAAAACAATGACAGTCCAAAACAGTCCAAATGTGTTACATATACAGTGTTCTGCCTTTGTTTTATTGACAAAAATAATCAGAACCTAAAAAACTGTACAAAAAAAAAAGATTTTGGCTGATTTTCGTTTTTTTTTGGTTCATGGGTACAAACAGATAAATGACTCCAAAATTAGTTTTCCCCTTATGGGCTGTTATGACAAGCCCCTTACTGTGGATTGGTCTGTGACCTCATCCAGCTGCTGGATATCAGTATATACATTTTCTTCTGTGCAACCTAACATGTTTCACAGAAATATTTATTTCAGTAATATTAATATGCACCCAGGCTGTTATAATTATCTGTAAGTTAAATCTGTA
Source organism: Puntigrus tetrazona (assembly GCF_018831695.1). Classification (NCBI taxonomy): domain Eukaryota; kingdom Metazoa; phylum Chordata; class Actinopteri; order Cypriniformes; family Cyprinidae; genus Puntigrus; species Puntigrus tetrazona. The sequence goes on along the minus strand of NC_056720.1, from coordinate 15,986,763 downwards.
TGGTGAAGCTGCGCTAATGTTAGCCATTGACAAGACTGGATGAGAAGGAAAAAAAAGGAAAGGAAATTTTTTTTTCCTTATTTACATTCATTCTTTTTGCTGTTTTTAAGCTGTCATTGTGTTTTTAAAATGTACCTTTACATCTGTAGGCAGCCAAGCACAAACCTGAATAAATTGAAAATGTCCACTTACTTTAAATAGATAGGCCTACTGTAGATCAATAGCCTATTGTCACGAACCAGGACAGTTTGTTTTTGTTTTTCATGCCTCATGTTTATCTCTCTCCAATATAAGTTCCTGTTTGTTCAGTGTTTATCGTCCAGTCTACCTTGTCCCTACATGATGTTGTGTTGTACAACCCTTTGATGTGAAACTTTCTCTGTTTGGATTGATTAAGACTGTTATTTATATTCCTTCTCATCGTGCCTTCCTTATACACCGTTACATGGCAGAAGACTGGATCGTTTAGTATCTTTTCTGTCAAAGATACTAGAAAAGATAGTATCCTCACAACTATATTCATTCTTAGAGAAAAATGGTATCTGCGAGGATTTCCATTCAGGTTTCAGACCGTACCATAGTACTGAGACTGCTCTCATCAGAGTTACTAATGACCTGCTTCTATCATCGGATCGTGGTTTTATCTCGTTATTAGTGCTATTAGATCTTAGCGCAGCATTCGATACTATCGATCACAACATTCTCTTGAAGAGACTAGAAAACTATGTTGGCATTAGAGGAAGCGCCTTAGCATGGTTTAAATCATATCTATCTGACCGCTATCAGTTTGTAGCATTAAATGAGGAGGTATCTTATCGCTCAAAAGTGAAATATGGAGTACCTCAAGGCTCAATTCTAGGACCTTTACTTTTCAAACTATACATGTTACCTCTGCGAGATATTATCAGGAGACATGGTGTTAGTTTTTCACTGCTATGCTGATGATACTCAGCTCTATATTTCAGCGCAGCCTGGTGATACACACCAAATTGAGAATCTAACAGAATGCATAGGAATTTTCCATCATCAGTTAGGAACCTAGATGTGCTGTTTGACAGCAATCTTTCCTTTGTAAAATTGTGTTTTTCCATCTTAAAAATACATCTAAATTATGACCTATGCTATATCTAATGCAGAGATATTAATTCATGCGTTTATGACCTCGAGGTTAGATTATTAATGCTTTATTGGGTGGTTGTTCTGCACGCTTGATAAACAAACTTCAGCTAGTCCAAAACACAGCAGCTAGAGTCTTTACTAGAACTAGGAAGTATGATCATATTAGCCGGTTCTGTCAACACTGCACTGGCTCCTATCAAAAATCAGATAGATTTTAAAATCTTATTAATTGCCTATAAAGGCCTGAATGTCACGGTTGTGGTTAGCAGGAGAGCACACAACGAACATAAAGGTAAATAAAGCGTTTTAATCTACTCAGAAATGAAATAAACAATATAAAGGCAGGCAGATAGGACAAAATCACACGCACATAAAGACGAGATTGGACCAACAGAACTGAAATCACAGGTAAAAACACCAGGTAAAATACTAAATTAACTACACACAGCTGAAGACAATAAAGACAATTAACTAAAGTGGGTATATGGAACACATGGCACATGACAAAAACAATAACAAAAAGTCCAAAGATGTTTTAGCCCCCCTCCCAGAAGGTGCGTCCTCGCACCTAAAGAGTAGCATCAAACAAAACAAAAAACAAAACTAGGAATTGGGATATCGGATCTTGGGAGGAGGTTCTGGTGGAGGACGGCCCCCAGGAGGGGGTAGGCAGACAGAGTTCAGGGAGGAACAGATACGGTGGAGCCGACGGAGGGAGGAGCCATGGAGCGGCCATTGACTCCATGGGACCGACCGACGGTGGCAGAGCAGGGAGACGCCGAGGCGCTGGAGGTCCTAAGCGATGCTGCAGGCTTCGGTGACCGATGCGGAGACGGGAGACGGGAAGGATGCGGCAGAGCCAGAGCAACAGAGGACTGAGGTGGAGCCGGAGGGAAGGAGGAGCCTGACAGAGCCAATGGGATGGAGGGACGAGCCGGAGGAGAGGAATCCTGAGGCGACGGATGGTCAACGACAGACCAAGGCGGAGCCGGAGGGACGATGGAGCCTGGTGAAGCCGGTGGACTGTCAGACCACAGTGGAGAGGAGGAGCTAGGAGCCTAGGGGAGCCGACGGGTCTATGAGCCGAGGTAGAGTCCGGGACTCGGAGGCGGGACGGTGAGGCGAGGGATCCTCCACCCACGACGGCGATGGAGACCGGCAGACCCGTGGCGAGCTCCAGATGGTGAGCTGAGGATGAGCGCAGGGGCTGCTGGGATCTATCGACGGCGTATGACAAGGGTGGGAAAACTGGAAGCGCACGAGGCGCGGGCACTGGAGGGAGCGACGTGGCGCGGGCACTGGAGGAGCTTTTGGGGATCCAGCAGCCCCAGGTGGAGAATCAGCTCACCCTCAGCCGTGGTGCAGTGGGCGGAGCTCCACTCCGTGCTCTCCTTGCAAACGGCAGTCTCCACCGTGGCAAGCTCTGTTGCCGGCTCATGCACCTGGTCTGGCGTGAGTCGGCTCGGGTCCAGTGGACGCTCCACGGCTCTGTCACTCTCTCTGGCGATGTGTCGTGGTCATGCTCGACTCCGCACCTGTGTCAGCGGTGTGCTCAGGCTGGGGCTCGACCATGCGGTGAAGTGCTGGGCTGAGTGAGGCTGGTGTCGTTGTCCTCCAGTGCAACAGTCATTGACGACTTGGACGACTTGCAACAGCACCCACTCGATGCTCTCTCGAGGACTGCTCCCGGACAGCTGCGCCTGATTAGAGATGTTTAGTCCACAGAAGTAAATTCTGCACAGAAAGCTGTCCGGTAACGGGAGTCGTTGGCGAGGAGGAGGAATGTCTCTGTATATTCCTCTAGAGAGCAATCCCCCTGCTCCAGCAGGAAGATGAGGAAGTTCGGGTCTTTGTAGGGGAAAACATTATAAAAATAAAAGGAAATAAATGCCGCTATTCATTAGTGCTTGTGTATTAGTACAGACATGACACTGAATGGTTTAGCTCGTCAATACTTGAGCGAGCTCTTATCACATTATAGTCCTGCCCGTTCGCTGCGTTCTCAAAACTCTTATCATTTGATAATACCTAGAATATCAAAATCGACTGCGTGCGCCAGATCCTTCTCCTATCTAGCACCTAAACTCTGGAACAATCTCCCTAACTATGTTCGGGAGGCAGACACACTCTTGTCAGTTTAAATCTAGATTAAAGACACATCTTTTAACCTAGCCTACACATTTTTTTTTGCCGGTCCTCTGCTTGTTCCTGTTTTTAAATGAATGATTTCAGACCAGGCTCTGACTGAAGTTTTAATGAAGATGTTTAAAAAACTGGTCAGATATGTACACTGCAGCGTTATGAAGAACATGCTTGCTCTGAGTGATGAGCCGAAGAGACAGGAGAGCAGGAGGACGAGATGTTTCATCGTCAAAGAGTTTGATAACAGGATATTCTCACACCATTTTTTATTTTGTGTGTTAATACCATTTCTGTATCACTGTACCTATGTTTGCATTCTTTGTGGATGTCTTTGCTGTCCCTTAGTATAAAGGTTACTGGCACAATTTTTAATTATAGTAGCCTATATGTACACAGTTACTTTATTTAGTGACGGCTGTCTTCTCACGATTCTTCTCGTTCAACACCACCTAAAGATACCCAACAGTCAAATCCAGCTTTGAGAACAGTTGCCCACTGCATCCACCCATGCACCCATGGAAGTGTATGTACTTCATTAGTTGGAATGTTGTGAATGTTGCATATGGAGCGCCACCTCACCATCAGCAATGTCACATGTTCCTGGTTTACTCCTACAATACGATGTACTTGTGACATCGTGAAAAAGAATGGCATCTATGCTAATATTAGTCCTGTCTCTTTCTCAATCTGTTTTCACAGTTTGTATCCAGACTAGGTGGTGGATCAGCACCCAGAGATTATGTTCATCAGAGACCAGAACACCTAGATGCGCCCCGTGGACCGATCACCAGATCCTGATGCACACACACACACACACACACACTAAGTCATTTACACTACCTGACACAGCTGCGTTTAAAATTGAACTGGAAGTTAAGTGCTGGGCATCCGGTCAGAGGAGAACTGACCCCCAAGGTTTTTTTTTCTCCATTCTGTATGGATGGGGTTTTGTTTCCTTGCCGCTGTCGCCTCTGGCTTGCTTGGTTGGGGACACTTAACTTCTAGTGATTATCATTGAATTGACTACAGAGACCGTCTCTGCATTTAATAAGAAATTGGTCACTCTCGTCATTATACATCCCTGTCATTATACATCCCTGTCATTATACTGTACAGTGCTTTGATGCAACCTGTGTTGTTAAAAGCGCTATATAAATAAATGATTGATTGATTGATTGATTGATTGTTTATAGGGGATTAGTGGGACTAAGTTTTAAATAATTATTATTAGTTGTAATATATGGTTAATATACGCTCAGTTGCTCTCTGTGGCGATGACTCGTCGGTCACGTTACGCATTGGCTCTCTGTCAGCGGTGGGATCTGGCTTGGGCTCCGCATCGAGTACGACTGGTATGTCTACTGACTCTTTTTCAATGGGACTTTTGATGGAGGTTGAATTCATGATAACAGCTTCAGGTTTAATTATTGATGGTTAAGACGGGTGAGGAAAGCAGTCAGGGAAACAATTAATTAAATTCAATTCAATTCAAGTTTATTTGTATAGCGCTTTTTACAATGGCTATTGTTCCAAAGCAGCTTCACAAAAGCAAATTATTACTTAACAAAAGCAAATCATTCCACAGACAAAAGCAAATCACTACACAGCAGGATGCGTTACAATACAGCAGGATGAATTACAATGCAGAAAGTTCAAGTTAGAATTAGTCCAGACAGAAGGTTGAGTTTTCCTTGACGTCATCGCAGGAAGGTCATCTCCTCACTAGGTCCACTGGAGAGGCTCGGTAACTAGATGCCTCGGGATGTGCATCCCGAGGTGGAGACAAAAGGATAATTAGCGTAGCGGCCATTCATACTATTGGGAATCACGATGTACTGTAGCATAGGTTTATGTGAATCTTTATGAGTATGCTTTGCTAAAAAGATGTGTCTTTAGCCTAGACTTAAACTGAGAGAGTGTGTCTGATCCCCGAACATTTGCAGGAAGGTTATTCCAGAGTTTGGGTGCCAAATGTGAAAACGCTCGACCACCTTTAGTAGACTTTGCTATTCGAGGAACTACCAGGAGCCCTGAGTTTTGAGATCTTAAAGAGCGTGACGGGTTGTAGCGAGACAGAAGGCTGGTCAGATAAATGGGGGCTAAACCATTTAGAGCCTTGTAGGTCAGTAACAGTACTTTATAATCAATTCGGAAATGAACAGGCAGCCAGTGCAGGGAGGATAAAACTGGGGTTATATGATCATATTTCCTTGTCCTGGTAAGAACTCGAGCGGCTGCGTTCTGCACGCATGCAACGTTCTGCACCATGCCCCAATTCATGATCTCTTTCCAGGAGATGACAGGGTTGTGGTGCCAAGAATCACATTTCCCCAGAACCAGGAGACCAAGACTGGGTCAGCTGCCTGTTGATTACTGTCCACTGGCATATGTTTGATTCCTGGTTCTGCAGTGCTGGTGATTTCTGGCCGGCGGAGGAGTGGAGTGACAGAGGAGGGAGTAAGGTCTTCATAATAGGACTGCACCTTGTTAGCACATCTGATGGATAGTTAAATAAAGTGCTCCAGTCCATAGGAGTCATCATAAGATGCTAGCTGCTCAAGTACCAAGTAAGTGGTTAGCAGAGTATGTGAGCGGAGCGTGGAGTGGAGTGGAGTGGTGTGGATTTAATTTTGACTGGAGCGAGGTGCAGATTTTTTAAATGTCAGAGCATTATGGTTTTCCCTCTCTTCAAGAGCGCTCCACCACTGCTCCATCACCAGCACAATTCATGCCAACGACCCATAAAACAACTGCATATTTAGCAGGAATTCACAGGTTACACATATAGCTTGCTTGAAAGAGAAGGATAACTCAAACCAGAAAGAATGTGAAGACTATGTTGATGTGAGAGGGAAGTTATATTTCAAGAAAATTATTTGTCCTTCTAGATAGGTTACTGAATATTTTAAGGTGATTTTAACAGATAAAACACTTGATCATACCATGTCAATAAGTAATGACATATGCTTTGTTTAAAGGCATTATTGTGAGAGCGCTCTCCCAATAATGCATTTAAACAAATGTAATCTTACGATGCTACTTTTATCCCATTTCCAATGAGCAAGCATCTGTAAGAAATACAGCGATCTGTAGATAAAATATATGATGAAAACGGGCTATCGTAGGCTATTGTTATTTTCATCACAAACAAAACTAGCACTGCAAAAAGCAGCAATAATGCTGACAATGTGATGAGCTTGGCATGATGTGGTAGGAAAAAACGTTTACACTAGTGTTCCAACAAGCCACTTTTAAAAGCTCTTGTTATTTTATTTTCACCTGTAGATCTCGAAGACCTCGTGAAAGTCTGTCAGGAAATTGTTGCATAAGTAGCATGGGTATATTTTTATCAACAGACAATTGTGAAAATTTTACTGTTATTCTAAAATCATTAGTATATTAAATAAAGATCATGCTCCATAAAGATATGTAAAAATACTGCACAATGAATAAAAGAGTCTTATTTATAGACATTTCTCACAGAAAGTTCTGGAGACCAGTGTCTACTCTTCCATGGCCTAGGTCACGACCTGTTGGGTCGACTTCTAGAATAGACGATTAGTGTATAGATGATATATATATATATATACACTTCAGATTTGATATTGCTGGGGTTGACTTTGACCAAGATACATGTAATGATCATTAATATATAATAATACAGTTAACTGATATTGATGTTTTACTCATATAATTGTTTTGTGAATAACTAGACACCAAGAATTTGCATTAAACAAACTGATGTGACTTTATATTATGTCAATAATGTATTCACAAAATGTAGTAACACTATTGAGGTGACAAATGTGATGTGAGATGAAAGTTGAATTGAATTGCATTGAATTGTCATTTCCACTAGAGGTCACCATTGCCCTTAGACAGAGCTAGACATATAAAAGAAGCTAGATAGTAATTATGTAAATATAATTACACACACCTATACAATTATATTTATATTATATTTATTTATATTATATTTATTTATAAAGCTCTTGTATTTGACACAATACAGATTCCCAGAGAAGACCAAGAACCAAAACTCCTTCTGTGACAGAATGGAGAAAAGAAATATATAAATTATATCAATATAAATGCGCGTCCTGATATTGCTAAATGTCAAATGTGTTCCTAGGTCAACATATTTTGTTGACGCTGGAACAATATTTTATTCATACTCTACACCTAAACCATGAATAAAGCCTGCAATCAGAAGAAATGATGTACGAGCACCAAACACTGACTGTAAGCCTAAACGTCACAAAAACTATAAATCTGATTGGTTAATCACAATGATGATCCAGGAACACGTCAAACTCAGCAAAATCAGGTTCTGCAAATATAAATACACACACACACACTCTTTTCTGTAATGAGGTGAACGCGACATGAGATGTATGGATCTGTTTGCAAGCTTTATTCTAAGTATAATGGGATTTGAGTGACTGAGGGAAAGACTAACCCACGGCAGAGTTTAAGCCAGTCTCACAAGTCAGGATGTTAATGCAAGTCTTTTGTTTCCTGATAAGGCCAACAGCAGTTCAGGCTCATTTAAATATGATCAAAGTGCCTTCGACGGCTCTACTTGCCTTTAACTGCCTGTAATGTTATGCAACTGCTAATGCATTCCAACAGTCAGAATGTATTAAAGCCGCTATGCTTTGCTTCAGTGGCCAGAAATCAGGAGGCAGTCCTCTGATAATCAGTTAGAAATGGCTGCTTTCAGAGAATCATCTTAGTGTCATAATCCTTGCCTGGGTTCTCTCTCTTGTGTTTAGTACGCTTGTTTTATAATGTGTTTCTGTTCCCATTGCTTTCCTCTTCACTTCTTTTGTCCCTGACTGTTTAACACTTCAGAATAAAAGTGAATATTGCATAACAGGTGTCCTTTAAAGGAAGAAAATGTAGAACTATAATTGAAATGCCTGAAGAAGAACTAAAGAAGACAGGAATTCGTGCACAGATGTGAATGCGCTGAAAGTGCTGGGTGAATAAATTCAGAGCAGGATGACTTATTGTACGATTAACAGTTGTGCCATTTTAGATTACAATTGTTATCTCAGACTGCATGAGGACACAACGGTTCAGGATCCAAACTCAGTATTTATTGAAGGGGTGATCCACGACGAAAGTCAAACAGCAAACACAACAAACTATAACAGAGTCTACGTGTGAGACCTTCGGTTCGTTAGACATTGTAGGGAAATAATGAGAAGAATAACAACGTGCATTAAACTGTTTGCACTACAAATCAGTGTGTTCATAATTAGGATAATACATTAAATACAAGGAAGCTGTCTGTTCATAGAGAGCTATATCCAAGTATGTTAAGAGAAAGTTGAGTGGAAGGAAAAGTGTGGAAAAAGAGAAAAAAAGTGAGAGAACCACAGCCTTATGACGATTGTCAAGCAAAACTGATTCAAGAATTTATGTGAACTTCATAAGGAATGGATTGATGCTACAGTTGTCTTTTCCTCTTGTTAATCCACTCCTGAACCACAGACGATGTCAAAGGTGTCTTACCTGGGCTAAGGAGAAGAACGACTGTCCAAAGTCCTCTTTTCAGATTAGAGCTAATTTTGTATTTCATTTGAAAACCAAGGTCCTCGAGTCTGGAGGAAGGGTGGAGAAGTTCATAGCCCAAGTTTGAAGTCCAGTTTCTACGGTCTGTGATGATTTGGTCCATGTGTTTTTATGGAGCACATCGTGCCTCCTTCTGCTTGACCAGCTTTTTAAAGATGCTGATTTAATTTTTCAGCGTGGATTTGGCAGGTTTGACTGACCGGCAAAATCTTTGGGGTATTGTCAAGAGGAAAATGACAATCAAGAGACCAAAAAATGCAGATGATCTGAAGGCCACTGTCACAGAAACCTGTGTTTTCATACCACTTCAGAGCCACACACTGATCTCCTTCACACCACACCGAACTGAAGGAGTAATTCAAGGAGAAGGAGCCCCTATCACATATTGAGTTCATGTACAGTAAAGCGAAGCCAACAATTCAATACAAATGTCTTTTATTGGTCTTATGAAGTATTCTAATCTGTTGAGAGCGAATTGGTGGGTTTTTATTAAATGTGAGCCAAAATCATCTCAATTAAAAGAAACTACTTCAGTCTTTGTGCACTGAATTTAATACACACATTTCACAATTTGAGTTGAATTACTGAAATAAATGAACTTTTCCATAACATTCTAATTCATTGAGATGCACCTGTACACACACACACACACACACACACACACACACACACGCATTCTATAAATATCTTATCGGCATAATGGCTTTATATTTATACAAGGCGTCCTTTGGGACAGTCATAATTTTTTTCTCATATTTGAGCTCTACTTATGTAAGTTACCAAGTTAAACAAACCATAAAGGCCTACTGATGAAACTGCCTTCTGAATGGAGCGGCCTACAATAATATTTATACACGTCTCAGGGTCAAAAATCTGAAGCTCCTGAGCAAATCTGTGCTGCTTCATTAGTTTTGAGCACAAGTACAGCAAGATATCATTACACTTCATATAATCCACATGAAAAATTATTTCATGGCGCAAGAGTAAAAGAAAAGAAAATGTTTTATAAATAACTGTACAGGCCTTTCAAGTATAATTATTGTAACGAAAATAAAATAGTTGTGTTGTGGAAGAAAATGTATCTTAATTTCTGTTTCATACAGTAAAAACAACATGATTGGCATCTGTTTCCATTAATCTGACTGAAGTAATGAAACTCCAACTCTTATAAAACACAGCTAAGCCAGCTAGGTTGGGTCTCAGGTTGCACCTATATAAAAATGAAATAAAGAAGTACAAATATAGTGTTCCATAGTGTTCCACTTCACTTCTACACTTGCAGACTTCATAAGCCCTTTCCCACTGCTCTAAATGTGTGTCTCACTTCATCGAGTGGATGGAGGAAGGTTATATGGACAGACTCTTTGTGGTTGTTTTCATGCCATGTGTTCGGTGTGACCTGATTTCTGTTAATGATCTCAGTGTGTTCACCTGTGTCCTGTTAATGTAGTCAATTACTTAGTGTATTTATTCCCTGTGTGTTTCAGTTAGTTTGTCCGGTCGTCGTCTTAAACGCGTGTGGTTTTGTGTCCTGCCTGCCTGTTTGTACCGGTCTTGTTTATTTCGTTTTTTTGGAGGATTAAAAGATTTATGTGTGTAGTATTCTCGTCTAGCGCTCCTTCTCTCGTGACAATCTCTCAGTTTAGACAGACGGATCAAGTTGATTCACACAGGCACACAACTGTCATCTAATCATTATTTAACAGAAAAATCATACAATAAATGGATAAATCATCCCCACAATGATCGAGCGTTTCTAACATTACAATGTGGGCAACTGCAAGGGTTCCACCAGTATAACTAAGTGAAAACTAACATCAGAGTTATTAGGGGAGTGAAGGGCATAAAGAAGAGGAAAAGTGTCTATGCTCGGTTCAGTTCAGTTCATCTTTATTTGTATAATGTCTTTCATGATACACATCAATGCAATGCAGCTTTCAAGAAAGTTTCTAGCAAGAAGAAAGGTTGTAGCATAGTAAAAATCATGCAGTTAGTTGAAGAGATGCATTCAAACTGAAACATGATTAACAACAAAGAGTATATGATTTGATCCAACTTCTAGTATTCTGACGAATATGTGCTAGTATGTTCACGATTGGCATCATCTCTTCATCTGCTGGGTCGTCTCAAGTCTTCATGACTTCCAGACTGAAGCTTATGTAATTCCTAATAACCTTGGGATGTCCACCCTATCAAGTCATCTTTATTTATATATTGCTTTTTCAGCGATGCCATCCACAGCTCAGTTCAGTTTAAATAAATAGTACCAGTGCAGTCAAGTTGATGACATCCCTTGAAATTATGTGTCCCAGCTAGAAGATACCAAAACTCCATCGATGACAGAACGGAGGAAAAAACTTTGGGAGAAACCAGGCTCAATTTTTTTTTTTTTTTTTTTTACTGTAAGTCACTGTCAGCACAGTTGCCAATAAGTTAGTGTATTTTGGTTTTACAGTATTTGGCTATATATATATATATAGATATAGATAAAAAGTCAATCAAACCATATTTGAAACAGTACAGCGGAACATAAATAAAACACGAACAAACATCTTGATTGAGAATCACTGTCTTAGAAGGAGAACTTGATTTATCTTAAAATTATCTTAGAAATAAGCAAAAACAACAAGAAGAAACAACAGTGCCGTCAAACGATTAATCACATTTAAAATAAAAGGGTTTTAAATAATTAGAAAATATTTACATGTGTACATCTATAATTTATAAAATAAATAAATATACTTATTATATATACATAGCGTATTTTCTCATATCCGTGCATGTGTCTCTATTTATATATGCATAATAAAAATACTCCAGAAGCTACGTATTTAGGGCCTTATTAGTAAGTAGTAATATTTTGTAACTGGTATGAAACTTATCAGGTAGCCAGTGCAGACACTATAAAATTGGGGGTAATATGATCTTTTTTTTCTTGACCTAGTAAGGACTCTAGCAGCTGAGTTTTGGTATAATAGTAGCTTGTTTACTGAAGATGCAATGAGCAGAACTCCTAGCAGTGCGTTACAGTAGTCCAGTCTAGAGGACTACAGCAGCTTCTCTGCATCTCGTCAACAGCTTTAAACAAGATGAGACTGCACTGAAGCGCTTTGTCCTGACGTGGCCATAGCTCTGCTGAAGATATGTCTAATTGTTGTGGTCTTGACTGATTTTTAAGGGCAGTGTTGTGGTCATTTCTGGATGCAGGTCTAGTAAAGACAGACTACGCGATCATTTCCCCAACCTTTTTGCTACTGCCTACTGATTTCTTATTGTTTTAACGCATATACAGCTGAAAGGGGAATGCTATAAAATCATTTTGACCAAATTAAACTGATTTCAAAACAAATGCATGTAAAAAGAAATAAATATAGTCAATGTTTTCTGTATGGCTGTTTACACTGTTTCAGGCTAAAAGGGTAAGTGTACTGTAGTTTAACTGGCAAACAGTAAATAATTCCTTTATTGCTATTTTACTCATGGGGTTTGCTCTGAACACACTCCTTGACGTCATCTGTCATTTCCAAACAAATTTAAGCCAACATAGCCATAAACAGGCCATTATGTGCTCGACAGTTTATGCACACAAAAGCCTCTATGTCTAAAATGTTTTAAAGAAGTGAACTTGTATTTCATGTTCTAAAAAAAAAAGTTTGCATCTAGAAGCCCTACATCTCGTCATTTAACACAATGCGGGATACATTCAACACAAACCAAAACTGACGTTACTTTGAACACGTCTTTCATAGCTTTCTCTCACCTGCCATAGAGATACTTCCCATCCAGTCAAGGCCCATACGAAATGTTCTTTGTTGAATATCTTAAAAGTAAATTGCTCATATTTCTTACTGTTATGCATTTAATGCCTGCATTTCCATTAGCTGTTAACCTCAACGTTTTGATTGAAATAACAGAGGTTTTAGTTTCGTCACTCAGAGGAAAAAGGTACAAATCCTGACTGGGGTGGAACCTAAGAAGTAAGAAAGCAAAAGCTACATCATTGTACCTAATTTACCCATAGAAGTTACATATTAGTATCTTAAAGGTACATATTAGTACTGTAAAAGTACATATTATTACCTGAAATGTACATATTAGTACCTCAATGTGTACCTTTTGAGCTGAATTTGTTAGTAATGACAGTAACTAACTCCATAAACCTATCTTGCTCGGGAGCAGGTTATTTTCATGCTTACTGGTTAGACGGTTAACATGCTAACTAGGCCAGAAGTATTCAGCGCATGCATGCTCTTCTGATGACAGCACAGATTACACATTCTTCAACATAGCATTGTCTCTAGTATCAATTCAATTGGTGGAAACAAACTGGTTATTACAAAACTAAACCTATACTATATCTTTCTGAGCTCAGTCTGGTTGAAATCTTCTTCAAAGTGCTTTCAACAAGTGCTTTTACTGCCGGGGAAGCTTTTCAGTGTTCTTAGAGCTAGTGGTGGAAGAGTGTTTGTACCACAGGAGCTAGGAATGGGTTTAGTTCTAGGAACTCTGTTTAGGGGAACTAAATAGCTCCTAAATAGCTCCCATACGAAACACAGGCTAGGTGCATTTTTAAAAAGCCATGTAAAAACATGAACATAGATAACAGCGATAATGGCATTTTCCTGTAGTCTGCAGCATTATAACAGCTCTGATGATAACACTGCAGATTGTCAGAGAAGATTTTGTCAGATTTTCATGCTTTTATATCGCGTAAACTTTGTTTACCTTCCATCTCATTATCATGAAACCCACAAAACACAACATCATGTCGTCCTCCATTAACCATTCCTGCTGCTGGGACAAATACAAGCAGGAGAAGGGCCCTAGGAGACACTGGCTCTCGAGGAATAACCCTGCTGGCTAGTTCCTACAACTCTGTGATTCAAAAGCACCTAATATCTATAAGTAAGCCATGTTTGATTCAACTCTCTTATGGTTTGACCAAACGTGTCAGAGTGAATTAAACCTTCAATAGCCCCACATTCATCTCAGTTGAAAGCATTAATCTTTGGTTTGGAGAGTGATGAGGTAATACAGTACAAACAATGATTTTCTACTAACTAAGACTCGTTCACAATTCACATCTATGTTGGTTTTTAAATCAGAAATGTACAGGTGTCATTTTTGTTGCTATGGTAATGATGTAATAATTAGCTTAATGCTGCAGAACATTTTTTGTGAGGGTGGGGTTAGTGTAGAGGGATAGAAAATACAGTTTATTCAGGGGGAAATCCATTATGCCTATAGAGACTGCACACGTTTACAGTAATTAACGGATAACCCAAACTGTCAACTGTTTCTATCTGATAGTACTTAATTTTCTATACTGCCTTAACTGAAGCTTTAAACATACATTAGGGGTTAGTTTTTCCTGTTAGAGCTACAGTCTTATCTAGAAGCACAGTACTGCGCTAAGTATCATTAAACAGCAGCCATTACGCCCACCATGCATATGAATGGAGTGACAATGCAAACACTTGGATAACAAATGTGTTGCACAATGTGTCTACTTTATTAAACAAGCTTCCAAATAACTGTTGAGACTCATTTTAGAGATTGCTGCTTCAGTTCCATTATGACTTCCTAAACAAAGTCTAAAGTACTCTTCCATTATATTCGCTCCAACAAGAGGCAAAATGCCAGCGGCATGTCCTGACACTCATGTTCTGACTTCAGCTGTGATTAAAGAGGACACCTCTGCACATCTATGAAGATTATATGATCTGTGATGCTGAAGAACATAAACTGACAGCGAGGTGTTCTTGTTGTTCTTTATATGGATACTGCATCTGCCATATTTTTTGTGACATTTTAGAGGTAAATGTGTCTTTTCACATGTCACATGTGAGCATCGATTTTTGCAAGACACAGCGAGAAGGTGATGAATGCTTCTATAAATCCCTGGAGTTGAGTGTGAGACAAGTAAAGCAATGAAGTGTTGTATATCAGATAAATGACAGTGTAGGTCAAGGGTTTATCCCCGTAGCGCAGCCTGTCTGTGCTCAAAGGAAACCGTTAGGAGGCCGCTAGAGTTTTGTACATTACATCCAGAGAATTGCAGAAGTTGGGCTGCAGGCAAGTGTTAAAACAAGGGACATACTGTGAGAGTGTCGTCCACGCAGGGAATCAGGTTACAGGTGGGTGTTGGTGCCTGAAATCATAGACCTTTCCAGTTTTGAGCCTAGAGGGGTGAAAGGATTTAAAGAGGGTAAGGCAAAATGCAATACCTGCTGTGTTTGCCTTAATTTCCCAACACATCTGGCATACCTTAAAAATAGATCATTTGGATTTACAGATGGCTTGATATGGTATAATATAGTAGTGTGGTGCTACCATTCGTTTCTGAACTTTAAAAAGATCACGGACAACTCAGCATGAACTGATTTATAATTAATGCAAATAATCAGGGTTAAGCCTTTAACACCCACCAACCCACCAGATGCAGGTGGATTTCAGCCGTAACACAATCACACACACTAGCCATTTTGGAGGGCTAGTTAGAGTGTTACAACAGAGCAATAAGAGTAACAGAGCTAACGCTAATGCTTGTCGGGACAAGTGGATTTTGGAAGGGCAACTAACCGAATGAAACCTCTAATTTTGACATTTTGAGAAGGTTTCTGATTTTATTACTTTTGTTGTGAACCTGTTCATAATGTATTGACAGTAACAGGGTCACACCAGTTGTCTGTGAACACAACTCCATCCAGCAGAAACATACTCTGGCCAAAAAAGTCATTTACATATGATATAGTCTAGTTTAAGCAACACGAGACAAAACAGAGTGCAGTTTTGTCAATAATTTCATGCAAGAGTTCAAATGAGTAACTGATATTAAGTGACAGACATTTTAGACACAATACTGTTAATGTTGACTTTTTTTCAGTGTTGCTCAGTTTGGTTAAGGAAAATCACAGCAAAACAGTCAGAGATACCTGAGCAAAACAATGCATTTCCTTACTGAATGATTCAGCGTTTTTGAATGAATTAGTCAATGGTTTATTAACCATTCATAAAGACAGGCACTTGTTTCTTTCAAGGCTGTAAAACCAGCCTTCTGAACAAATCCTTTGAATAATTGATTCATAATTTACCCCACATTTATATATGTATATCATTTGCTTCTTTAAATGATTCGAAACATAAAGCTAATGTTGGCACTGACAGCATTGTGGTTATTATACACCCGAGTTCAATTCACATCTTGAACCTTCTCCCTCTCGCTCCAATCTATACTTTCCTGTCAGCTCTCCACTGTTCTGTCTCAATGAAGGTATTAAAGCCCACAAATATCACTTTACAAATAAATAATTAAACAATAACAACAACAATAAACTTAGTTCATAACATTATTTATGCAATAGTGATTTTGCAGTGTAAATGCATTCCTATTTGTACTAAGTGTACATAGCATCTGTTGCTGTCTTTGCAGACATTTGAGTCATACCTAATTACTAATGTTAACACACAGGAAAATATGTAATGGGACCTCTCCCAAATACAAATGTAGTAAATAATGTTTTATGTTTTGATTAAAAAATTGAACATTAAATGTCAGCGAAAACATATTTTTTCTCAATAGAGCTCTCATTATCATGTATTTGACCTGTTTTGAGCTTAAGCAAAATTAAGCGTTTAGCAGGTTTTTAATGAATAGGATTGAATTTATCATTCAAGGAAAGCTCAACTATTCATCAAAATAGGCTCATTTAACTCCCCATAGAGTTAAACAGTTAGGACCTGGACTGTGAAGCACTGGAGGACCTGGGCCATGGAGCAGTGGAGCAGGACACCACCAACTCAGAACCGGAGGAGCATGAAGCCAGGTTAGAGCCAGCAGAGCAGGGAACCATCACAGCAGAGCAGACGGCAGCAGAGATCCCCATGGCGGAGCAGATGACCACCAAGACAGCTCAGAAAGGACCAGAACCTCTGAAACAGACTCATGGACAGGAGAGGCCTCTGGGCAGACTCATGCACTTGTTTCACAGAGATGTGAGTAGCTCAAAACACACAGGATGGTTTCCACCATAACAGGAAGCACAGAAGATAGGGAACAATCTCTGTGATAGCAGTGCTGAGGGTGCCACCATGACATCAGAGATGGGTCCATCACACCGACAATCATTCTGTCCTAACCCTAGCTCCATGTCTGCAGGAGCTTGTGTACCAAAACAATCCTTAGGGGAAACTTGCATGACAGCTGTGACATGATGGGGCTCTGGCAAGATGGCCCTTGATGTACAGGCATGATGTGAGCAGGATATGTAATATAGTTTGTGCATGTTTGCAGCTTGTTTGCATTTGTTTGTGTTGTGAGTATTTGCAGCGCACGTTATGTCATGAGTATCTGATGCAGTTGTGCTGTCAAACAGATAAAAATGTTTCTTAATCTTACAGATGTGGGTTTTTTTCTTTTGGGCTCTCTTGGTACCATAGATTTGTGTTTCAAGTCTGCAGCAGAACACTGAGAGGGATTCTGTCTATGATATTCATATTCATTTCTATCTGCCAAGAAATGACAAACAGGGGTTATAATGGGAGTCCCCATTATAACTCTAACAATAGCACAGACTGCTTGTGTACAAGTTTTCTTTTTCAAAATGTTAAAAGGTCTCTGCCAGAGTTTCAGTGTGTGACAGTCCTCTCTGGAATGCTGTGACAAAAGCCTCTTTACTTCTGTCACTGTGACTCTGAGATACGCGCCACCTCGACTCAAGAAATATCTGTGTGGGTAGGTTTTATTTTACCTCTCTCATGTCTACGGCCTTGGACATGCTGAAGTCTCTGAAGTCAGCAAAACAACTTAAGTGGGGCATTAAGTGGGGCACTTTGGGTTATTGAAATGTGTCCTATCTTGGGATGTCTGGCCACCAAACTAGATGCTGAGGCCTTCACGAATGCTGCCAACGATTGCTTTCTGAATATGGCTTCACCAGTCTGTATTCCTGCATTAATCTAATGCTTAGCTTACAAATGAGTTTCCTTTACCTATTGCACACAATGCCTGTAGTAAAGAGTCTCAAGCAGACCGGACTAGGACCCTATATTGCCTGAGTGTTGACTATTGCGTTACTGATGTTTAGTATGATACTGTGCAATTTTCTGGTATAAAAAGGCTTAAATATTTTAAAATGAGCATCTAGGAGTCCCCACTAATTGAAGCCATGCTGAAGAACTGTAACTGAACCTTTCTGAGTTAGTGTTGAGGTCAAAGTTGCATGCTGTCATTTATGAGCACAATGTTGCATTGAGTTGGTGGTAGTAGTAGTAGTAGTAGTATGGCCTCTTTATGTCTGGGCTGGACAAAACACTGTTATTACTACCTGTTTAATCTACATTGAACAGTGACCGACTTCTTTCACGGGCAGAAAAGTGAACACCTCCTCTCACCCTGTACTGGGAGAGTACTGTATGAAATTAAATGGATTCTCCAAACACAGACTTATTAAAAGCCAAAAATAGAAGTTTGAGGACCAAACTGGTGCCACATTTTCTTGTTTATGTTATCTCTTGATGACAGTGTACTCATAATTGTTCAGAACACAGAATATGGTGTTCATCATTGTCATTGGCAGTGAAATTGTTAGCATTGTCTTCATACTTAGCTTGGAATGTGGGCTGCCTTTTGGCTTATTTTCTTGCCTCGAAGCCTGTAATGCAGTGAGGATACGGTCGCCTTGTGTGAGAGGACTGTTTGTAGAACCTTAGAAAAACAGGGTGTGGGGAAAAATAACAAGACTATATCCTCTCTTTGAGAGAAAGTGAACCTTTATTTCTTTGACAGAATGAAAATGGGAACATTTCTTTGCTCCTGGACACAGGATGTGAAATTCTGGCCATTTTGGCCAATTAAAATTCAAGAAGCAAAGGTGGCCTATACCTCATATAAGTGCATTTTGTTAGCTGGTTTTCCCTTTGGAAGTGGAAGAGAAGTGTGGCGTGTAAATGTGAGAAAAAGAGCTGGAGAGAGGGAGCTAGACAGGCATGTAGGAAGCATTAACAGGTTACTCTATCAACATGATGAGACACGACCAGCCACACAAGGGTTGAATTGCATTGAAAGCCTGCACCTGAGTGTCCATGTACTCCAGTGGGACAAGACTCACCAGGAGAGACTTGCAGAGAAATACAGCACCATTGGAATTGAGCTGCATCAAAGAAAACAATGTACAAAATAAAAACATTACGCATTGTACAGACAGCTCTGTTGACATCCTGAGTTATACACATGAATACTTTGCAAAGTTGACACATTTGTAGCTTGACAATCTTTTACCTTCTATGACTTAAAGCTGCTTCTTGTATTATTAGTCTGAATGCAGTTTTATGACCATTTAAAATTTGTTATACTCCAAGATATTTATAATGAAATAGTAGGAAAGTGAAAAACTGGCAACAGCTACAGGATCAGTAAACATCTACTGTCCACTGTACATGATACCTGCTTATCATATATGTTTTTCCAAAGGCTGATGGCTACACACACACATACACTTGTGCACACACTTTTGGATTTGTCCACTCTATTTTATGTCCACATTATTTGATCTTTATTTGGTATAGATAATGTAGATAATGCTGCAAAATGCAATCCGATCTGTTGGTTTGTTGGTTGGTTTTGTTCACAATATACAAATGTATTTAGTGTTCTTTCCAAACTGTGTGTCTGAACTATATATCCCTTTGTCTAAATACAGATATTAGATGCTGTCATTGCATTAATTAGAGACCATACATTTTAGCATTCTTACATGGTGGCTCATTTGCATCTTTATGGTCACAGCAGTAATTAGCTTCACCGAGGCTGAATTTAGTTGGAGCTGTTATTTACCAGAGCCAAACTCTAACTGTGTTATTTACAAACCTCACTGTAAATCCTGCAGTCGGCAATTTGGCTGGCAAAGCATGAACACTAAGCAAAACCCAAATCTGCACCAAATATCAAAACATCTGAGAGCCAATGTCATCTTTGGAGTTTGGTGAACTTGAGAGAGTTAAGTGTTGCCGGCTCGTCAGTTAGCAAACCTGGCCCAGATTTTTATATGTGACACACAATATCTATATAAATGGAAATGCATGCCAGCATCCTGCAATAAGATTTGAAGGTCATATATACTGGCCAGGCATTCCTATGCGTTGGACCATGTCCGTGTCCAACACATCTTGTATACTCAGGTATACACTTTTATAGTCGTCTGCAGAGCCCATAATGTGGAGCAGCCTCCATATGCTGTGGTGTCCATGTGGTCCGCCTGTGGTTTTCATATACCCACCATGAGCATTTTCACTCAGTTCAACTCCTTATATTTTAGCATGAGCTCTATGCTGTGTGCGGAACTGGCATCTGCTTGCAGTGTTTCAAACACTTCGGGTGTGTGTACATGTGTATGTTGATAGATTTATTGTGCATTACATCAATGATTGAGCATTAACTGACAAAGAAACATTCCCTAATCATAAAATATCTCATGCTACCAACTCTTCACCAGATGTGGGTCAAATGCATGGCCCTTGATGAAACACAGTTGGCTTTGTGTGGTAAGACACGCTGAGTCTTACCACTATTGCGCCTCGTCAGGGCTGCCGTAAAGCTCTGTCACGACGACCCAATACAGCTGTGTGACAGAACGGACGTGCCTCTGCAATTTCCTGGACTTTTACTTTCTGCAGCAGCTTGAGACATATCAATGCTATACACTGACTGTACACATCATTATATAATTACAGAAATCAAGCATCTTCTCCAGTTCAATGGGGTTTCTTGAGGACATGTAGATGAAGACAAACTGCACTATGATTTCTGCGGCATGGAAAACTCTTCCTGATGTCTGTACAGAAATAATGATAGTGTCCTTTTGAGTTGTGCCTGTAGTCCCACACACTGTAGGCTTACATGGCGAGTCTACTGTATGTGCGGTAGAACTGAGCTGGACCACACAGACGGGGAAAACACAGGTGTGCCTTTACTCCAGGATGTTGTACACATCCAGCCAATCACAGCAGAGGTTATGAAAGGAAGAAAGCACTTTCCAGAAGAAAGAAACTCTAGAATTGCTATGGGTAGAAATCAGAGCTGAAATCAATGGCTCTGGTAGAAATCAACTGCAGGTAATGCTATGAACTCACTACCAATTACTAGTGAGATAATTATTGCTCTTTATGTCTGTTCATGACTTTTGTGATTAATTTGAATTCAGAGTTACACTTTATTTTGATAGTCCACTTTAGACTTTCATTAACTACATGTCAAATAATTCTCATTAATTCACATCTACACGTCTACTAACTCTCAGTGTAGACTGTTGGCGTAGGTTTAAGGTTAATTGACATATGCTTGCTGTTTCTGATAGTATGTAGTATGTTGTGAACCCATCAAAGCAGACCATCCACTAAAACTCTAATGACTGATAGCTGAAGAGTTACTCACTGTTTCATTCTTCATCTTGTTTATCATTAAACATATGACATTGAAGTTGACTATATTTGGAGCTGTTTCAGCCTTAGAAATTCTTAGAAAACAGGTAAGATTCAGTTTGTGTCACTCATCTTCTACTTTTCATTCATATTTGTCATAAGATTATGTGATTTTTTTTATATATAAAATGAGTAGTGTTCGAAGATAAATAAACAGATTTTATAATAAAACTGCAAATCTAAATGGTTTGATCCTTCTAAATGACCTACAAACTGGACGATGAATGTAAAACGTGCTGGTCGTAATAACCGAGACGTGCTCTGTCCAGCAAGAATGACTCTGATATATAGATGGAGATTTTGGTCGTGACCTTGATGACTCTTCACAGCTGTGCGTGTGTTTAGGTGGGACTGAAGGAGGCAGTAACTTTCCCCTCCAGCATCACACACACACACACACACACACACACACACTGACAGGTCGAGCTAAACGCGCGCGTGACTGAAGTTTCAAAGCGTCTCTGCGCGTCAGCCGAGCAGCTCCAAAGGTAAGATCTCCTCTCATCTCACGCGCTTTCATGTGGTTTCGGTTGTCTACGGAGGGAAAAAGCAAAAGCTTCAGATTATTTCGAATTACCCGCGGCTTTGTGGTTCCGTTTTTCTCTCCACCATCAGAACTTCTCCCTGAGTAATTACAGAGACAGACGTGCGCTTCAGAGGCTTTCGACCACGCAGAAGGTCCAGCAGCTCCACGCATGTGTCCGCTGTTTATAGGCTATGTGAGGAATCGCTGTGAGCTTGATCGGGCTTGTATTGAGTGTGTGTAGAGATGTGTGGAGAAGCTCTGTAGAGACATGTCTGCTGTGTTTCTACTGCTGTTCTTTGTCCTAACCGTCTCTGGATGATATATGTGTCAACATTCACGATTCCCTCATTCAGTGCCTGTAGTGATACGGTGTGGGATCTGTGGCTTAAGAGCTGTGCTGCTGATGTAGGCAGGTATTGCAGGCTTAAATCCAGCCATCATACAGCCTTCCCTTTGATAGTTAAAGATAAAAAAGACAGTACATAGATAAAATGAAGAATCAAATGGTGCTTATTTTAACATTACTTTACAGTGGAGCTTTTAAGACAATAGGCAAAGAGATCATATATGATAGTAAACTGTTAAAAGGTTCAAATATATATAAATTGTAGAGGACTATATAGTCATCCAGTCAAATGCTGTGAATAAGAAAGGCCCTCCCACTAGTTTGGTTGATACCCAAAAGCAGTAAACAACTAAACAAGTATCCGTCCGAGCTCGGACATGAACTATTCCTCAGATCAGGTGTGTTGAGGAGAGTTGCGTGCCATTTCCACCTGCTGGACATGAAAACAGGTGAATGAGAATATAACAGACACACGAAGGGAAAGGGACTAAACCTCAACAAAAACACGTAGATGCAGATGCTGTCCTATCGAGTCAAACGCGAGTTGTCTGAACAAAAGTTTCATTATGAACAGTTCTGCTGAAATGGGTGCTTTCACGGGACGCACTTGCGTAATAAAAAGTGATGCAGGATTATTATGTTGTTTGCTGACTTTTACTTGTGGTTTTGTTATTATTTGTTGCATTGAGATGTTAGACAGCATGTTCTTGAGGACTGTGCGCTCACACGGCTTTTAAAATGATCTTTCAATTTGCTGTGCTACTATCTGAAATTCATGTGCTGCTTTGAATAATTTATTAGCTGAATTCAGTGACTGAACAAATTCTAGTTAACAATAAAAGGTTCTTCTGAATGCATCGTTTTAAACTTTCCTCAACAGTTCTTTATGTTTTACAGTGCTCTCCGAATACAGAAAGAACCTTTTTTTGAAAGATGTTTGGTCACGCTTTATATTAGGTTTCATCAGTTGAATTGTTCTTGTAACACATATTACATGCACTTAGCATCATAACACTTAATTATGTATAATTACAAGCAAGCAACTCTAGGCCAAACAGCTGTAGTTAATTAATACTACTCAGTACTTACATGTATAATTACACTCTATACATTACACAAGTGCACATGAAAAGTGTAACCAAACACTACTTTTGAGGCTCAGGTTTGGTGGTGAAGGTGTAGTCTAATAGTCTCTGATGCATACTGCACACTGATCTGGAAACACTTCAGGAGTTTAGAAGTCGTCGTGGGATTGGTTGAATTCTACAGAGCTTCCAGGAGACCTGTGTGTCACATTCTTTAGCTTTCCGCCTGGAAACAAAGATGCCATGACGTCAAACTAACAGTCCAAAAATAGTTACATATTCAATTACATATAAAAAAACAACAGAAGTATGGAATATGTATAAAACAATTCTATTACATATTGGGCTACATGTTTTTATTCTTTGTGTTGTTCTGCATTTGCTGCAGTTTACTTGAGAGTAAATCAGTTAAATAAGGATTATGGGATATTAGACTGTTTCTTAGAACAACGCATGACTGTTTGGAGATTTTTTTTAGCTCAAGGTACCGGCTGGCCCGGATCTGTGCTCAGGCTTGTGATTCAGAAAACATAGTTTTTTTTTCTTTTCCTAATTGTGGTGGTGGAGTTCAGCTGCACAAGCTTTTACGTTGATGAGTTCAGTCATTCATATAGTTGTGTGTGTCTAGTGATAGATATACTGGTCCTTGGATCTGAGACGCTGGGGGAGACTCCAGCATCCCTGTGACCCCACAGAGGACAGCAGCCGTTCAGAACAGAGTGATGGATGCATGAATAATGTGTATAGTTTCCTTTGATGAAAAACAGCCCTGACTTCTTTTATGATGCTTGAATGTGTCTCAGCTTTTCTTTCATGTGTGGACTCCATGTGGTCATTGGTTTGGACTGTCTGCTCATTCTGGGCTTTAAGAAGAGTAAAAGCTCATTGATCTCAAAATTCCTCCTAATCCGAATTATTATTACACCGAATGATTATAGAAGTGCAGAAAAACTAAAACTATATGTGGTGAAGTCCCTAGGGGGGTTAAACACAACACGAAACATGAGTTCAGTTTGAGTTCAAGTTCTTAAATCACCTGTTACAGTGAGGTATGTCATTGTGGCGTTTAATGAGACAGACTGTGCCTTTTCTGGGGCCCAGAAAGGTCTTTGGGCATCAGAAAGTGGTGGTGCTGTTAGTAGAGTGGCATCTGAAGTTGTCATAGCAACCAGATACATTCCATGCGGATTTCCTACAAAGGTTGCCTCAAGATGCAGGGAAATATATAGAGGAAGCCTCATTTACACTGGTGTACGTGTTAAGAGACAAGCACATCTTTAAAGGCATAGTTTAAAAATCAGATGTTTCTCTGCTCACACCCTTTATTTCTGAAGTAAAACTTGTCTGTCGGTCAAACAGTCTGTCGGTCAAATCATGGCAGTCGGTGGACACCAAATGTTCCAAAGCAAAAACACAGATATGTGTGTGTGTGTGTGTGTGTGTGTGTGTGTGTGTGTGTTTGTGTGTCTGTCAGAGCACGTCATGCATCACACGCCACAAACAATTTGGTTTCACTTTATTTTGATGGTCTCTTCAGCACATTCTGTGGACCAAGATCAACACTGCACCCACTAACTCTACTAACTCTCATTAGAGTGTTAGTAAAGTCTTACCAGACTGGTAGAGTTAAGGTTAGAATAATTTTGTTAAGTGCTTGCAAAGTTACTTTTAGTCAGTAGAATGTCTGTTGGGTATAAAAGCCCATTATTTTTTTGATACAAACTCACAATTTGACTTATTTTCTTTCAATTCTTTCTTATTTTCTACATTTTGAGATATAAACTTGCAATTAATTTGTTATAGAGTCAGAATTGAGAGTTATAATGTTTTTATAATGTTTTATCCTCTCAAAATTGGACTTTCAAATTTATATCTCACAATTCGAGAAAAAAAGTCCAAAAAAAGCGACCATATATCTCGCAGTTCTGACTTTGTTACTGGAAATTGCGAGTTTAATGTCGAGCAATTCAGCGAAAAAAGGTCCGAATTGTGAGATTGAAAGTCACTTTTAAATTTTTATTCAGTGGTGGAAACTGGCTTCCATAGTTGGGAGACCGTCACAATAAAGAGTTATCAGATATAAAGCAGAGAGTCTAATGAGAGTTAGCTGAGATGTAGATGTAACATTACTTACTGTCAACAGACTGATCAAGAGACCATCAAAATAAAGAGATACCGACAATTTTAGTAGCTCAGCATTTTATTTCCCACATATCCGTCCTGTCAGTTACAGTATGGTTTGGAATAGAGTTAAGGGTAATGGTTTTTAGTAAATCAGGCCTATAGCTCTGTCGGTGCAGGGCCTGCAGACGGGTTGAGTTCAGAGACCAAGATGAGATGAGAAATTACTGATCTGCTGTGCTAGCTTTCATTTTGCAGCGGTTGGTCTTTGTTACCCAGAAGTGGTTGGAGTGTGTGTGTTCAGCAATTGTGAGCTGCAAAATATCCAGGGCGTCATAAAAGCAGGGGTTTAGGCAGGGCTGCCATTAAGAAACCAGTTGTATCCAGGACTGGTGCACAAAAATACACAAAGAATGCACAAAATCTGGATCCCTGAAATAAGGAATTTAAAATAACATGGTCTGATGAGCTATCTGTAACAGGACTGGTTTAGAGGTTTGTACAGTGTGAGTTGATA